>NC_026154.1:614841-616570 GCF_000512975.1 Sesamum indicum
CTATATATAAATTTTAATTATTTTTCTTATTTCAATTTTAAATTTCAATATTTTCATATATACAAAGCGTTTTTTAGATGAGGTGGTCGTTTAACATGTTAATAAAATAAGGCTAAACAAGAGATCTTGCAGTCATGTCTTATTACCACTCATTTTGTAAAAGAAATGTTTCGCGTGCAGGATTTGCAGGTGTGTTTCCAAACGAAGTGGTCGTTAAATTTAAGTATAATATAACATAAAATGAAAATTGAGGAATATGATTTTTTCTTGTGATCATCAGAAAAGAACATATGATCATACATATTTATGGAGCCGTATGCAGCTGGACAGCTAATTCATGTGACCTGGTACCTATATAAACCATGAATTTTTGGATTGATTTTATCACCATTTCAAATGATTGGTTAAACTGATGTGGACTCTTAGTACAAGATTCATTCATGATGTAACAAATTTGGAGCGGACCTAAATCTCAAGTTAACTGAATTAGTACAGTATCAGTAACGTATTCAGTGATCCAATTAATCATTTTGATAAATCACTTATAAATAGTCCCAAAAAAAAAGACAAAAATAAAATTGAAAATATGATGGGTATGGAATGTCCACAGCACGACTCTTCAAATGAGAGAATCTTTCAGTTCGTATATTTGATGATACCCCTTTAGAACAAATCTTGCCAGCCACAAAGACATATATACTCTGTGATTTAAATATAAACCAGTACTAAATTAGACAACACTTGAAAACATATAAAAATGATGAAAGACAGAGAGACATAGATAGTAGTAAGGTAAGAAGGAGTAGATGATGGAGTCAGCATTTCCATGATTTGCAGTAGAATTGAAATTAGAGGGGGGTAGGTGGTTGAATTGGGGGGTGGAGTCTCACATGGATTCTAAGAGAAAGTAGTGGGTGGTGCATCGCACCATCAATATCTGTAAGTGGGAAAAAGGGCAGTAAGTGTTGTACGTAGGCAATATATAGAGACTTCATACACCAACACCGACACCGACCCGACAAACCCAAAGGGGGGTGGGTACCTAGTGGAACATGATTTCATTAATTAAATTAGACGTCGTATAGCACTCTATTCCTATGGCAAAAATTCCTTTTTTTTTTTTTTTTCTTTTTTGTTTCAAATCTTTAGTTGGTGTCCGTACGAGAACTATTGACGTACTGGAATCTTTCATTAATTAGTTGGAAATATCAATAATAAGAATTATAATCATAATAATAAAATACTCAATGTGTGAATTTGGTCGAAGTCTTCTACAGCTTAAAACTGACTTGGGCGATTATCTGGCAACGATATGGTCCTCAGCTAGTCTAACAAGTAGTGTGAGCAGACCGACCATCACTAGTCTAGTTTGAAATTCTCGTTAAACCCATATCCCAGATTGTTGCGGTCAGTTCATCTCAAATCAACACTAATTAATAGTGGATCTCTACCTGAATTAACGTATATGCAGAACAAATATAAGAATGTGATAATTTTATAAATATAATTTTTAACTATACAATTTATTTCTAAAATTCAATAAAGATATGTGATGGTTACTGTGAATTCAGAATATGCATTTATTTTCAATTGAAATTTCAGATGATTTTTTTTTTCTTTTTTAAAAAATACTTAAAAGGAGAGAAGGGTATTTTAGAAAATATGTTGTCACAAATCAAATTCAAAATGTAAGATCCACCACCCCCCCCACCCCATACTCCATCCTCTC
>NC_026154.1:616688-656473 GCF_000512975.1 Sesamum indicum
TGTGGTTGGTTTGGTCGATTTGCGGGGTGGGGGGAGGGCATGGACAATGTCCTCTTTGGTAATTTGACAAGCGGGAAATTTCAAACCTTGTGGGCTATGATGTCTCCTTCCTTACATTTTGACTCAAATCAAGTCATACATGAAATGAACACACATCATTTGAAATTCTTTCGGTTGTTAATATGCAGTCCAAAATTAAGGAAACTCGAACTCACTTTCCTATACCCTATAATTGATTCTTACATTTATATTTTTCTTGAATTTTTATTATATTTTATATTATATATAATAAAATAATATTTTAATTGATATTGACTATAACCATATTTTTTTAAGTTATTACAATCCCATACTATTTGAATAAAAAACAATATTTAAAAATTTTAATAGGATACTAATATTTTATTCTTTTTAGAAATACTAATAACGTAATTATTCTGTATTTAATTCCAAGAGAAGGTTACGTAATTATAAGATATCTTCTAATACAAAAATTTATAAAATTATAATTCTACCACTTTTTAATATGAAAGGTAACAGATGAAACATGGAGGTTGTACCAACGGTGTAGTCTAAAATTGAGGTTTCATAAATAAGTTCAAAATTATGGGTTTAAGTCCCACTAAACTTGTGGGTTCTTATCTAACATGAGTTACTGCAATTTACTTTTGTTTACGGCCTAATAATTTATTATTTATTATTTTTAACATATCGATATATTGATTGAATCAATATAATACTAACAAAATGTGAAGGATGTTTTTTTTCTTTTATTTTTTTAATTTAAAATTCTATGTGTCCCCCTTTATAGTACATGCATGTACACATATGGTATGTGAAGACATCCTCATGATGGTCAGTTTCGCTATCAACATGAGGTAATGAGAGAGACCTGGCTGTCTGTAATCGAGTTGCGATGTTTTTCCTCCGTCCAAAAACCTAATTTCACCTCACAACTTTTCAAAAATAATTATTTTTAAATACTTTTGTATTTTATATGAAAAAAAGGGTAGAGATATGGAGTTAATGATATTAGTTGTCACGTCACTATTTTCAAATAAAGAGTATTTAAAACAGATAGAAACATCTAAAATTTCCATTTTTTAAACATTGAATTATTATTTTTTATTAGAAGTAATAGAATGAAATGTATACATCTAAAGGAAATAAAATTAATAAAAAAAAATAAACATTAATTCAATAGAAAATCTTGAAGATTCTGCATCATTATTGAAGACGAGATCTTATTAACTGGCGATAAAAATATAGTTATAAATAAGAAAATACTATGTACTGAACCAAAAAAATAAAATAAAATAAAAAAATCACAAGAAACATTAAGAAGGACTAAACGAGAACATAAATGAATAAATAAAATAGAGTAGAATATTGGAATATTATTTCCTCCATTCCAAAATGGTGAATTTCGCTTATTCCCTTTTCCCCAAATGTTTCGTGTGGCAGATTTAGTACATATATATATATATGGATTTAGAACATATATATATATATATTTATATAATAATTCAAGTGGTGCGGAAAGCAAAACCTCACACACACACACACCCACGCAAGATCTCCACACCACTTTTCCACACTACAAATTCACCCCCATCCCCTCACTTATCCCTCGTTCAATCCACTCCATCTCCTCCACTTCTCACCTCTCTCTCTTCCCTTGCCTTCTCTCTCTCTCTCACTAAAATTCAAGAAAACAAAAGAAAGAACTTGTTCATCATCCTCAAACTAGATATAAATACTCTCATCATCATAATCATATTTTATTTTTCTATATTTTTAATTTTTGATATTTATTTTTAATTTCTTAGCTACTGTTTTTCCACCATGTCAACTATAGTTTGCCAAAATCTTGTGTCTTGTTTTGAGATGGAAACAACCACCACCCTAAAGCTGAAAGTGGCGGCTCTGCCGCCGCCTGGTTCGGACTTGTGCGGAAGTGACGATGATCATGCTCCAGCCGAGGTGAAAAGTAAAACAATTCCTGAATTTGGCAACTGGGGTTTTCTCCAAACAGTCCCTAAGGAATCAGGGGATAAAGAGAGCTGTATCTACACACCCCCTTTGGCAAGAAAGTCTTCATTTTCAAGACTCAGTGCTAAGTCCCTGGAATTATGCACTGAAAATTTAGGAAGCGAAACGGGCAGTGACATCCTAACCGATAGCAGCAGCATTTTCTCCTCGCCGCCACTCAGTCCCTCCTCGAATTCGACGTCGTCCTATAAAAGTTTTGACTTCGATGATTGGAAACAAACGACCAACTCATCATCCAAAAACCCTCTTCACAGGGAGGCGAGTTCTTGCCGGAAAACCAAGAATTTCCCTCCGCCGCTGACGACAATGAGTGGCTCGAGTTCTTTGCAAGTGCGCCGCCACAGAGAAGATGGGAGGCTGATCATTGAAGCGGTGGAGGCCCCGTTTAGGAATTCTTATCTGCAGGCGGAGAGGAGTGACGGCAGACTCAGGCTTTGCTTCTTGACGGGCTCCGACAGGGCGGAGATAACCACCTCTGCCGCCGGAGAAGAACATGAAGAAGAAGAAGAAGAAGAAAATGGAGATGAATGTGGCGGCGAATCGACGGAGGAGGAAGAAATTGAGGAGGCCAGCAGCGACGTGGAAGAATTTGATGGAGAAATTAATTTGGAAATGGAAATGGAGAAATTTCAAAGGCTGAGTAGGTGTTGCAAGGAAGAAGGGCATGGCAATAAAGGATTGTGCAGTAATTGGAAGCCTGCTCTTTGGGTGGCAATTTCCTGAAATAACTACTTTTTTTTTTTTTTTTTCTTGGATTTTTAACCTCCAATTCCTCCTCCTTTTTCCTTTCACTTTCTTAATTTTTTGATCGACAATTTTAAGTTTCTCAATTTTCTTTTCTGGGACCATTTGGGGTATTTCGATTTTTCCTTGGGTGGATTGAATTCATGGGGTGTGGTTTGGTAGTTATAATTGGCGCAGAACATCGAAATTTGGACATGAAGTTGCATGTTTTTACCACCCCAGAACTCGGGATCTTCCAATGATGTAACATTATGTAAGACTTTTTATATGAAATTCTTATTTAAATTTCAAAAAAAAAAAGAAAAAGAGATGCAATAGCATATACAATTAAGAGAGGATCAAATATTAAAACCGTGTTTGGGACATTTGTTTAACGTAAAATGTGAAGGAAGACGGTGTTCAGCATTAAAAAATAATTAAAAGTCTATATGTATGTAAACTAATACTACATCAACATGACATATGACATAAGATGTCACTTTCATTGTAAAAGGTGTTTGTGGTTGACCACAACCTCATATCCTTATTCTATTACATAATTACACTACATCAACTGTGTCTTTACTCTTATATTTCAAACACATAAATGAATTGATTCTCTTCATCAAGCATCAGATCCCACACACATGAATCAAACTAATTAATGTTGTCACACATGTTAAATTCATTTACTTCCAGGAAATGTATTTTTCATTCAATAATTTCAGCTAAGTGTATTTTCAATCTAATTACTTATAAAATTTTCGAAAACAGTTTTATAACCTGTAATAAATTTTATTTTCATTTCTCCTGTCAATTTCGTTTAATGAAAAAACATATACAAATCACATTGCCGCTATATTTTCAGAATGAAGAGAAACGACCACGTGATTTGCACGTGGTTTGGAGTTATCAATTTTCTAACGAAAATTAATAAGATTATTGAAAGTGAGAATTTTTTTAATGTTATGTGACTGTTTTAAGTATATATAACTAAATTATGTAACAAAAAATTTCCCCCATTTAATTCCTAAAAATAATGTTTTCATACTAAGAATTTACAATCATTTAAAATGTGTATAATTTGAAAGAATTACAATTATCCATAGTGGGATTGGTGGATGTTGTGCTGCTGGTTTAAAGTCAAACTTGGTCTCCGTTGTCTCTTTTTTCGCTCTTGGGATTGGTATAATTAGCACTTTGATCCTTCAAACTGTTTTGCCATTTTTCTTTTGCTCTAATTTATTACCATATGGCTTAATCATACGTTGATTTCTCAGAGACTATAATTGTATCGTGCTTTCTAATTATGTGCTCCAAATTAATTTTAAATCAAAATTTGAATAGAATAATTGATTCAAAATCTTACAATTTTATGATTTTAAAGAGACATATCCGACCTATGAAGCTTTGCTTGAGTGGTGGGGTGGAGGCTTCACAGACAATTACGAGGTTGTGAGTCTATTTTTACGAATGTGGATATATTATTTATTTTTCATAGTAGTGTTTTGTCTATTCGTTTATTTTAAATATATTTATCGGTTTTGAAATATCAATATTTATATTTGAATTTAAATATATGAAATGAATGAGACAAATCTTAATATTGGGTTTACAAATACAAATAAGGGTTTTCGTTGTGGGTCCTAAAGAGGCTTCGAATTGAAACAAGGGAGTAAGAGAAAAACAGGAGGACGATATTTTACTAATATAATGCATATAAGCCGGTTAAGGAAATAGACGTGTCTTGATCTCAAGGGTCATACATAAAAGAGATGAATAGTTAGGAGGTGGGACTACGGTTTTGATTCAATCTACCCCAAATAACAAGACAAAAATCTTAAATTAGTAATTGAGGTTAATTAGTGATCTTTCAAGACTTTTGATACATATATACCACATAATTATCAAGTAATAAGTATATATGTAGATAAATAAATCTCCCTAAACCAAAGCCAGATCTATTATTTTTTATCATTTTTGGTTGTCAGATACGTCCTATTCAAGTCATGTACAATATAAGAACATGAATTCGAATCCCATCAATGTGTGGTTTATTATTCTACTTTAATAGTAGTTGTTGATTAAATATAGATATATTGATTGTTATAATTGCGAAATTCTGACGTAATTGTAATTAATTCATTAAAATACTATTCCATTATTTATTTTAATTTTTGTCGAGAGAAGTAAGATACTATTCAAGTCATGTGCAAATATATGTTAAAAAAAAGATCGATATATATGTAACATGACTGATTCTTGAATAGTTGAATGAGACACACACAGCTTCACAATACAAATACATTCAATCAAGACTAAAATGGTGAGTGAAATATGGGCATAAAATTATATATGTCCCAGCTACCCTCCTTAGACTTTGGAACTTTATTTTGTTTTTGTCGGGCAAAATTTCAATGGATTTATTACAAAATGTACCATAAAGTCCACCTTCTTTCTAGAGAACATTAATTTGGCCTGAATTCAGCTAATTAACTGTACATCACAACTTTTTTGTCGAATGATCTAATTATTTCCGAAACTGCGGGACCTTAATTTACTCAATTAGCATATGATCCATATAATTATGCATGCATGCATGCATGAATGAACGCGAAATTTATTATCAAAGTCTGGTGATATTGATCTCATGCATGCAGGAATATTAATTAGTTGTAGGCCCATCTAAAGGGAAAATCTTTGACTCACTGATTTTGTCTAATTGTGTTTGGAAATTCAAATGAAACTTTTGATTGTTTTCAGACAGTGACGACCAAAATCATCCTTAGCCTGAGAAATATTCCTGTTTTGTCCTCTAAAGAGGTAGAAAGCCGCCCCTTAAAATGGAAAAACACACAACCACCCACGCTTTTATCATTCTTGTACATGGAATTTGACTCGACCTTTTTATGATCAATCGCAATCGTTTATGTGAAAATTATCTGACTAATGTACGACTTAAATCAGGACTATATATTGAGAAAAAAACATGACAAGTATAATGTTTATTTTATATCATTTTACATTGCAACGACGCAATATAAGAATCTCCTTCTTGGTCGGCTAATGTAATCACAAATGTAATGAATAATATTATATAAGCCGCTCACCATTTTAAGTACGTACTATTTAAAATAACTGGGCACCCATGTCATAAAAATAACGACATGTAACCATATGTCGTTAACTCTTTTGGTCCTGTAACTTATTTCATTTACACATTTAGTCATTTATTTTAATATTTAGCCCTGACACTCACACCTGGTCATTTTCTACCAAAACTATCTATCTGATGTACTTTTGAAACGAGCTTTATTCAAGTAGTACGACTGGTGTCACGAAATAGAATTTTTAAGCATGCATTCGATAATGTCATGAAGTAAAATTGTTATAAGACATGTACTGTATCTAGCAGCGGAGGTTTGTGTCGTCGATTCGTACACAAATTGGGACCAATTTAAATCATGAACTGTGTCTATATATATATGTATGCATGTATTCACGTGTGTGTGTGTTTTTGTGTTCACAAAACATTAATTTCTTGGAACCCTAAAAAGCGTAGGTAGTAGTGAAGCAAAGATGGAGTAGGTGTACAATTTGAAACCGTATACTTTGACACAACAAAATCCACGAAAAGATATATTTGCAGCTGCGAATGCGATATGTGTGTACAGACCCAAAAGTTGCAACTTGAGCCGTACGGAAATAAGATAAGATGTCGCAATTAATAATGTTGGAGACGCGTTTCAAGATCAAAGCATTCTTGATAGAGTACGGATTTTAATTTCTTACATTTATTACCCAATATATATATATATATATATATATATATCTTCTTTTTTTTCTAATGAATATATATTGTAATCCTAAATTGGTCTTCCAATATTTCATAGTGTTTTGGTATCATTAAACCTAAAAATAATCATTTTTGGTTCCATAAAGTCATGTGCACCGCAAAATAAGTAATACAACACATTCCAAAATAAAAGATAGAATCCATGAACAGGAAGCAAAAAAAAATATTGGTTATAAATACACGATTTTCAGAATATTTGGAAATTTGAGTAAATTTATAAAGTTCCTTGAATTATGCTATACGGTAGTGCCCTTCTCTGCAGAACCGTACTCTTTCTGAAATTATATGATAATTTTAAATAAATCTATAACGATTTATTATTTTCTGTATTAACTAATATGAATCTTGAGTAACATATAAAATTTATAAGATTTTTCTATGGATGGCTGAATTTTAAAAGTCCATCCAAGTAAACTGTGAGTCTGTATTGTAGTTATTCTTCAACTCGATTTTGCAAATTCTTACACCTATTTGTTCAACTAAATTTTATCTGATATATTTTTATATGTGTTAATCAATACCTTTATCACTTTATTTTAAATTTTCAAAGCCATATACTAAATATATAATTTGAAGTCTTTTGGCAGGTTTCAATTAGTGAAATATTGTGCATTGCAATGCATGTATTTTGTCAAGTGGGTTTTGTCAAATTTTTGTCAAACCAGGTTTCAATTAGCTCAAATCGTGTATTTATAACCAATATATTTTGCTTCATGTTTATGGATTCTACCTTTTATTTTGAAATATGTTGTATTACTTATTCTGTGCCGGACATAATTTTATGGGATAAAAAAAAGCTTATTTTTAGGTTTAATGGTACCAAAACATTATGAAATGTTAGAAGACCAATTTTTTCCTCATTTTTCTCAAACACACGTGACTTTTCCCGCCAAAATTGTGGGGTCGATGGCCGTTAAGGCATGCTGTTAAGTTGGTACCAAAAATGCTTATTTTTTTATTTAATGGTACTAAAATCCAAACTTACAAAATTTGTGGTACCAAAAACAAAACTGATATTTTTTAATGGTACCAAAACATGATTTTGCCCAATTTTAATTAATATCCCTTTCAAAATTTTATCTTATAGATATATGTATCTTGGGAAAATAAATTAAAAAATCCAAGAATATATTTTGGGTCTTTATCATTATCTTGAGTATTAAGTTATAAGAATCTAATGCCCATACCGAAAATTTGAGCATATGCAAAATAGTTGGCATATGTGTATACAAGAGGAAGGTAGGAGATGATCGTGGACTTAGAACGTCCATTCACTTGGATATATAACCTTACCCCCATCTCCCTATCTCTTCTTTCTATTTTTCCATTTCCTTACAAACCCTACTTTCTGCACCAGATATTTTCCCCCATCATTTTATTAATCTTGTCACTTTCTTCCTAGGCGTAAGCAGGTAGTTTGAGTGACCTCTTCACAATTATCCACTACAATTATTAATATCATATATATATATATATAATTAATCAATGACTATAATAATATAATAATATTATCCCCATTCTCTCTCTCTGTGTATATATATGTGTGAAATATTTATCTCCTTATAAGTACAAAAATATACACTAGAAATGCAAAATAAGAGATAAAATTGTAAATTTATGTAAAGTTTTTTATTAATGTCAGTATTTTTCATTCAAATCCTAATAAAATGGGCTCAGTGTAGACAGAGAATTTTCGAGGGAGTGTAATTATAATTATAATTTTTTTTAAAAAATGTATAATTTCACATATTTAGAAGACTTCTAAGTAAAATTAACCCTTTATTATATATTAACAAACTAAATAGGAGATTTTCTGAAAAAAAAGGGTTAATTGATGGATTAAGTTTATTTGCAGAAATAAGACAACCTTAATTGATAGTAGAGGTGGCTTAAATGATTTTATCCACAATCCACATGAATTAGTGCACGTGGAAAACATGTCCATCATGGGCCGGCTACCAATCCATAGCCCAAATTTCATTAAAATTCATAAACTTTGAATATTGTGTATATTAATTAATTATTTAGAAAAATCTTGAATACCAAAAGCCACTTTTTTGACATTCAAATATCTTTTCCCTAAATACTCTAAATAATTTGCCCATGCCCATATCCTTTTCATACCTTCTTCAATCCCCACCCCACCCTCCTGATTTTAGGTAATAATCTTAATATCGAGTAATAAATTTGAAACAATTAAAAAATAATATTACCAACAAAAAAATTAAATAATAATATTGAACTTGTTACAACATGATATTGTGCATCATTAAGTGAGAATAAATTTTATTTTATCAAGAATAACATTTTATAATATTTAATAGTACCAAGAATTTTATTTAAATTGACACTATCGATAATTAGTAATGCATATATGATAACAATTATGTCTATTAGCGTCCAATTATTTGTATATACTTACATAATATTTATCACTAATAATGTCATAAAAATCATTAATATTATGATAAGACAAAAAAATTATATATTACTGCTTAAAACATATAATTATTGATAATCTCATCACCTGAGTTTTATTACTAATATGATATTTTCTAGTGAATCATTTTCCTTACTTTTTTTTTCCTTATTTATGTAATTAATAAAAAAAGTACATCATTTTTTAATAATTACATTAATTAATATAACCTGACCTAAAAAAAGGTAGAAAGCTAATCCATTTGACAAAATAAGACAGCTGCTGATGGATTCAACTTATCCATACCAAAAGGGCTCATTCATTTGAAACAGTGATACATATATATGTATATAGACTTGCTTGCTAAGGAATTAAGATTATTGGTTTCACTTTCTCACAAAAAAAAAAAATAATAATAATAATAATAAAAGAAAAAAGTATGAAAAAAATATTTAAAAAAAAGCCCATTTCTTGAAAAAGCAGAAATTTTGGTGTGATTTATATAATAAAATGGTATCACTTTTTCATTGAATTTGAGCAGAAAAAGAAATATATTTTGTAGATAAAAGGATGAGTATAGTGGTGGTGTGGAATACACGTTGTCTTTTCCACAATAAATTCTTCAGCATTAAGGTTTTGATTCTTCAACACAAATTCTCATACTTAGGAAAAGCAGAACATCAGTAGTCAAATTATATGTTTTTCATGACATAATTACTTTGCATAGCTACCAAACATGTCACATCTAAGCAGCAGCCTCATGTCTTTAAGGAAAGCAACATTAGTGTAATTATATAAGACAACAATTTTATTTTAATTTTAATAATTAATTAAATATGGCCACCACAAACAATGAATGCGGCTTAATTAATATAAGGTATAATTTGAATATATATATATATATATATATATATATGAAACGACGTGAATCACATCAAATCATAAATTTGAGTATATTGACATGAATTGATTTTCGTTGTTTGATGTTTTCGTACTTGATGCATATGACAAGTTTGTCAAAATTCGTATTTTATGTGTAAAAATTTGTATTTTTTAAATAAACCAAAAATGAAATAGAAGGAAATTGAAATTAAATTATCAATAATTTTGATTTGGCCAAAAGGAAAGGCTTAATTTGTGGATGATGGCATCATCAACAAAAGGTGTTAGCAATTTTTCATGGAAAGTGACCAATTTTCTTACACTCCACTAAAAGACACAAATACATTTGCTAGAAAGGAACATGTAATAAATGATAGTTTTAGAGTTGTAATTTAGGAAATGTCATTTTTAGTTCTATATGAATTTATTTTTGTAATTTAGTTCTATAATTTTAATAATTTTACTCGTTTTTTGATTAACTAGAAAATTGCATATGACCTACACATAATCAAATTAAATTGCAACTTTAGTCCTGTATATCAATTTGTGCATGGTAAAAAATGTCAACTCTTCTAAGTTATAGAACTAAAAATGCCAACGCCCCGTAAGTTATAGGATTAAAATTATAATTTAGTTGGATCATGTGCAAGTCATATGCAATCCTTTTTTCTGGCTAATTTGGCTGATAAAAGATGAATACTGTCAAAATTTTAATATTACCAGACTAAATTATTAAAAATCAATTTGTATAGCAAGAGGGGATGATACATGGCGTGGTATACCTGATCGTTTAGTCAACAAGACATACGTAAATCGTCATAGCTCCATGTATATGTTCTTTCGAGCTAGAACCAATCAGAAATGAAATAATGGTAAGCCCAGGGCGACGAACATGGCTCAAGAGTGTCTATACAAAGCTCTTCTCGCACCCTTTCTTTGGTTGGTACTTGATTCATAGAGAATGAATCTTCTGAAGTTATACGGACTTTCTAAAAAAAAAAATGCTATTCTCGGCGTGTCATGAGATAAGAAGCGTTCTAAATCGAAGAGTCATACCTCTCCGACTTATTACAATAAAGGCAATGCACCAACCAATCAGTGTGGTGGCGAACCCCGTTGTGTTGTAAGTTAAGCTGTTCACAAAAAAAAAAAAAATATCACTTTCTATAAATTACTGGACTAAAATTACATTTATTTAAATATAATATACAAATATGTGTGTGTATGTATGTATGTATGTATATGTGCATGTTGTTGTTGATTTCAATTGCATTGTCCCCTGGCCCCTCCCCACTCTTTCTTGGTATGGCTCAACATGTGTAATGGATAAATGGGAGATAGAGTGCATGCGAAATCTTCTACTACTTAACATGCAAGATCTTGTAGGGTTGATGTATGCATATGTACCTAAATACAATGATGGTGTCGTTAAGATTAGTTCGTTTGAGCTTCAATCATTCATTTATTTACAAATTTTATTATATATATATAACTTAATTTATTTAATTCAAAAATAAATAATAATATATATGGAAATATATATAATGATTGTATGGTAGTATTCTCCAAGTTGCACAAATAAAACAAAATAAAGTGGAAGGAGTAATTGATAGATTCAATTCAAAACAAAAGAAAATTACAGGCAAGAAGACATATTTCAATATTGAGCTGAGGATTTGTTGATATCAATTTTGACTTCCAAGAAAATTGATTTCTCTGGGCTTTTCCTCTGCATCATCTTATGACCTCACAACCATTGGCAGACAACACAAGAAAGATTATGCTTTTTTGCGTATAATTCTTGCAGAAAATTCTCTGAACCAACAAAATCCCCGTCCCAAATCATGCACATATGTAAATGAGTGGTCTCCCCATTTTCTCAACTCCAATTTCATTTTTACATATATTCATCACAATATATATGCATGATCCATAATCACTACATAAATTGTAATAGACTTTATGTTGCTTCAAAAATTACAAATACTCTTCGGAATTAGGGTTTGTCTAGCAAATATCCTCTACAATAGTTTATCATGAATAAGGAGTATTTATAATTGTATCAAATCTCAAGAGAATTCATTGCAATTTACCTGATTATAGATTAATGAACTTCCTTGATTTATCAATTTGATTTGTCTAAATTATATATGTATCAGAAAATTAATATACACAGAAAATATAAATATAACTGAATTACGGTCCGTCTAGAGTATATTCGTGGTAATTTTTTGTGAGGACATTGATAAATTAGGTGCTTATTTATTTAGAAAAACTGGAATGAGTTTTTCTTTTTTTTTAATAACGACGATGGATGTATATATATATATATATATATGTATATGTATTAGTTGGTTTTCACTTATGTCCACTAGAATGTGAATGCTTATCCATTAGGGTCAATTATGTAGATGGGGGTGAGGCAAAGAAAGACATACATCACTTGTTCTCTAAGCCACCTTTTCCATTATAATTCTTTGAGAAGGACAAAGGAAAGGGATTGCTCACTATTTGTTGGATTTGAGAGAGAAAGAGGGAGATATGCTTTTAATGGAAGAAACAATATATGTTAGATACCGGAAATTTTAACTTAGGTTGAGTGTGATTGGATATGAATTAATTACATGATAAATATAATATATTTATTATATGATTAGTGTATAGTTCAAGAAAAGTGACCAATAATATGAAAGGTGTATCACACTTGCACCCCTACCTGACACAGGTGGCGTTCCACCAAAAAAAAAAAATGTATCACACTTGCTTTGTGATTAATTTGATTTGATCAAACATGATTCCAATATAAATTCTCTAGTGATGAATAATGCCACCTAATTTTGAGAATGTGGGAAAATTAAAAAAAGAAATCAAATTTCAAAAACATACTCGAGTAAACATCACATGTAAGTCGATCTTATATTCTCAAAATTAATTTTTGTTTTTTTCCTATTTAAATAGATGCATGTTAGACATGTTGCTGATGTGACAAATAATTATTTTTTATTAAAAGAAAGACGTCTCGATCGGCCTTGAGTGAAGAAATATATTGAGAAAAAAAATAATTCGCTTAACATTCGTGCAGTGTCGCCACAATTAACCACTCAAAGAGAGTCATATACAAAAGCACTTTGTCTAATATATTAGAAAAAAGACTATGAATACCCCTTCACTCTTTACTTAATTGAGATTTTTCATAAAATAAATAAGGAAGATGAAGTAAAAAACGCACATTAAATCAAATATAATTTTTCGTGATGTAGACCAATCCAAAATTCTCTTAAAAACCAATGATTTTATTATAGTGCGCATAAAATTACCAAAATAATTAGATTTTTGCACTTAGAGTTTATTTATCAAACTTTTTTCAGTTAAAAATATCTCATAAATCACTCCCAAAATCTTGCAAAAAAAAGGGTTTCTCCAGATGTTTGAAAAGAGGCAAAAGATGAAAAAGAAGTAGCACAACTCATCCCTCCAAACATCTGCTCTCGGGCACTTTAGTCACTACCAATATCTTTGAAAAAATCTCTACACCATAACACAATCAAATTCACATTGCCCACCACTTTTTCCAATTTCCAGAAAATCCCACTTACTTTCATTCTCCTTTATGGCTCCCCACTCCATATTCAAAGGACAAATGAATTCTAACAAACATATTCTTTTGACTTTTGGGCCAACCACCTAAATAAATCTTTTACATGGAAAGAATCTTGGCCATCATTTTCGTTTGGGTTTTATGATGTACATTTGTTGGGTAACAAATGTGGTTTTTAATCAAAGGGGTGGCTCTTGATAATGGTTCATGTCCCTACTATACCTGCATCAATCATCATCATCACCATCATCATCCCCCTGCTTAACAATATCATGTGTTTTTTTAATTCAAATCAAAGATGCACCGACAGACATTTAGCCGTTGACTGGAATCCCATGCATGATATCTGCTTCCATCCAAGAGAGAGAGAGTTGTAAATCTGGCAAATTTAATCTTGAGTTACCACATTTAATTTGGGCGTAAGAGATTATAGTCTTTGAGCCCCGTTCCAAGAAAGTTTCTTGTTCTCCTGCTGGATTAATTTTCTTCCTGTCTACAAATGGTGATCTTAGCATGTTGGGCTGAATAACGAGGGGAACTTTATCCTTCATGAAACAAGGCCCACTCAAAGACTTTATGAGAACGAAGCTGAAATTACTATCTATCCCAAACTCAGATCATATATTGAACAGAAAATGTGAACGATACATTCTCAATCTGTAAGAAATAGACACAGATATCACACATGCATCAAAACTATGAAGTCTTCCATCTGTATTTCCTTTTATGCAACAGGAGATATTCCAAATCCTTAGGAGAGAACAAATTCATAGGACATTTTCTTTCTTATATATATATATATAGGTAGATCTTTAGATGAACCACATTGACTGAATACAAGTGGTCATCTTGTTGGTACATGATATTATGACCAGGTACCCACTATGATTGTGTAGAATCTCCAAGAACACAAGCTCTATGCACAACTATGACAAGAAAACAAGATACACTTCCACCAGAAGCACTGTATTAAATTGATCGCTCAGAGGCAATGCTATCTGTTTAGATTTATTCAGACTCGTGCTGATGGAAATCTAATCCTCTGGAAGACAGGCCATTTTCTCAATCACCCAGTCCATGTCGCCCCAACTGCAATAGATTCACTTGCCTGAGAAGGGAATAATAATGCTAGTACCAACTTGATCATTCATTAGAACCAAACGTACATTTAATTCCCTGGAGATGCAAATCTTAATCGTTCTCTTTGTCGATTCAATATTTTGTCCTTTGGAGATGATGTTTTAGCTGCACCTGCTTGACGCATGAGCTCTACAATATGCAAAGTTTGTTGTCAAGCTTTAGCACACATCCTGAAGTAAAAAGAGTATGGCAATGGCACAATCAAGAAGACAAGATTACAAGCCATGAAAACAAAAACACCAGATTCAGTTGAATTAAGCACAGTAAATAACTAAGATCACTTCCAATGGTGAAATTACTTTAAGCCACTGCAAACAGCTATGTTGGTTTCACTTGATTTTCCATCTAGCAGCAGCTGAAGCTATAGTTAGTCCAACAATTTTGTTCAAAAAGATAACTCTATTAACTCAGGTAATGTATATCCAGACATTAGTAACCTGTGTCATGAAGAAGTGCAATCTTAGGAAAAGTACATTTCTCGTTTGAAGATTGTTCCCAAAACACATCCAAGATAAGGACCTCCATATGGCCATATAATATTTAACATAAAGGATGTTAGACACAACTTGCCTCTTGTCCTTTCAAGTTCTTCATCAAGTTCTTCTTTCCACTTCCGTTGTATCTCAGAGAACCTAGAGCTACAGGAAGACATGATCTCGAAGTTTTTAAGTTAGGAGGAAGAAAAGATTATACAAACTATATCAGGAAAGGATTTTTGCAGACCTTGGAGTAAGTGGCTCCCGTTGAGAGTCAAGAACCAGCTCTTTGACATCCTGAGAAGCTCCAGAGTTTATATCAGCAACGTTTGATACACGCCTGGAACCACTCCCAGGACTTGAGCTGTTCTCAACATCAAAGGCAGTAGAAAGTCTTCTACAACCCACCCTGTTGGGTGACCTACTTTTAGGAGGTAAGTTGCAGTTACTTGAAACATTTTCCTTGTTCCCAATACCAACAGGACTTGTAGGAGCAGCAACATTCAAAGAATTGTAGAACTCATAAAGAGGTGTTTGCAGCTTCGTCAGTTCCAAAGCCTACACAAATATTAGCACCGTAAGTTTGAATAAGGCTCTGTTCTTTTACCTAAGAAATTGAAGGTTGGGCGAGGGGAGAGAGAAAATAGAATTTTCGAGTAATCTTGGTCAAAATAAATTCTAGAGAAATACGAAGAAATTTCAAAGTAGGTAAATCGTTAACAATCTAAATGATTTGTTCAGTTGTACAACTTTAAGTGTCATATTCTCCTGGACAAGTAGAGGTGAAGCAGAACATATAGAAATGAAGGATTATTTTCCTCAGTAGATACCTTTTCAACTAGGAATGCTCTAATTTTTGATTCAGTCACTTCTTCATCATCTTCAGGTCCTGACTGCCCTGTCGGAAATGTGAAGCCATAATCCACCTCACCAGAACCTGAAGATCTATTTCCAGGCTCAACAATTTGACTGGAAAGAAACTCAGTTCCACTTTTAGTTAACTCAGGACTTCCATCAAACTGGCATGGCCAATCATCATTGGGCTCGGACATAGGATTAAAACTCTGCATAAAGAAGACCAGATTGAACTTCTATTAGCATATAGCCGTCTACGGCCGAAAAACATCAATCAGCACACTTGGGAAATATTGAGACTGAATCTAATATACAGTCTATTCCTCAACCTGATTACAATCATTAGAAACTAGAGTATGTTTGAACTTTGTGGGTGCACCAAGTACAAGATCATCATTATCATCAAGTCGACACATATCATCGTCAAAGATGACAGGTTGCCAAAGCGATCCTTGTTCAGATAACTGCTCAGGGTGAATGGTCGAGCATCTGCTGCTACCCAATTCACTGTCATCCTTCAAACCATTGCAGGACCTCCTTGCCTCTAGGTTCATTCTACAGCATATATAAATTGACAAATTTCAAAACAGTTCAAATAACAACTGATTTCAAGAAATGTACAAAAAGATATCCAAATTGATTTCCAGAAAGCACATACGAGCTCTTAATTTCAGCACCAAGTGTTGCCATCCGTTTTCCGGAACTTCCCTGTTTATCCAAA
The DNA here is from genome assembly GCF_000512975.1 of Sesamum indicum. Taxonomy (NCBI): domain Eukaryota; kingdom Viridiplantae; phylum Streptophyta; class Magnoliopsida; order Lamiales; family Pedaliaceae; genus Sesamum; species Sesamum indicum. The sequence continues at coordinate 633,411 of NC_026154.1, forward strand.
TATTTAGCTAATTAGTTCACATGGTACCTACTCAGCTAAGAGAATAAATATCAAGAAATAAGCATGCTAACCACAAGTGAAGAGCGACGAACAAGATTGGATTCCCAACTTTCTCTAGTTACGAATGGATGCTGAAGATAACACGCAAAGGAGAAATACCATGAATCAACAATCAACAGATATCAATTCAACTGTGGAATAGAAAGGATGTAGTTGCAACACAGCATGAATTGTTTGTCATGCTCCCCCAGGGCATGATCGTGTATGCAGCTTACAAGAATGCTTAGGCAATCCAATGCTTCGTACTACCTTTAACAACTCTGATGCAGTCGGCCTCAGGTCTGGCTCCCTGAAAGAATTACAAAGTTAAATATGAAGTGTCAAGTAAGAGGAGAACTAATAACAGAATCCTATGACCCGTTTAACTTTCCTCCAGAGCACAATAAACTACCACCAGTAAAGCCAATCTCATAGACATAAAATGGACCTTAGGTAAAAGTACATGAAAGTATGTACAAAGAACATACTTCTGTAAACATTTTAACAGGAAGTCCTTTGCCTCAACTGAAAGATGATCTGGTATTGGTGGATGAGATTTGGTTGTCCCTACGTAAAAGAGAGCAGCAACCTAAAATAACACCAACTCTTAGAATCCAGTCATGCCAATGATAGTACAGGTAACAGTCAACTTCCAATTAATAAAATTTAAAATTCTATTGAAAGGTAAATTGTATACCTCCTGGTACTGCTGGCTCCAAGGAGCCTTTCCAGTAGCCATTTCAATAACTGTGCATCCAACACTCCATATATCTGCTGAGCTGTAAATTGTTAACCAGAAATAAATTAGGTTTGAGTTCAAGTGGTGAAACAAATAAAAGTTCCAAAATGGGATGCTTCTTGCATAGGAATCACTCTTGGAACAAGCAATACATTATTCTCTATGCAATAACTTCCTTGAAATGCAAGTGTACATTTCATACTAGGCCGCTGGAGTAGTGTTTCATCCATAAAAGCAACCTTTTTGGTGTTACCATTGAGAACTTCACTTACGAAAACTATCTAAATAGAAAGCAACAGTTTAGATATTTTGATCTGTAACATCTGTTAAAATGTCATCTGGGTAACTTAGTGCCATCAAACACTGTCATAGAGCTAATCTAATAAGAGATAATTTGTAAATTGTTTGTTGTTGTGTGCACTATTCAGATACACTGGCAGCAAGTCTACAGTAAATTCTAACTTCACTAGCTACAAGAACTGAGCTGTTTCTTTACTCACTAGCTGTGACCACTCTGAACAATAACTTCAGGAGCCATCCAATATGGAGTACCCTTCATTGATTTGGCACCAGTTATGGTGGCCTGCAGCAACATTCAGTCTGTAGTTATGATACAGTGTCTGCTAAAGTGGAATGGGGAAGGTAATAAGAGAAGGAAGAGCATACTAATGCTTCAACTTTCTTGGATGCTCCAAAGTCAGCGAGTTTAATGCAACCTTTATTGTCAACAAGAATATTTGCTCCCTGATAAAAATCCAAATCATCATACTCTGGAATTGAGCAATTTAAAGCTCCTTAAACACAGTGATATATTAGATATATTTATATATCAATAGAAAAATACCTTGATGTCCCTGTGCATAATCTTATTCTTGTGCAGGTACTCCAGTCCTAATAATAATTGTTTTGTGTACATTCTAATAACCTGGAATGACAATTGGAGGTGAAATTTAGAAAAATAGAACATTACTACAACATTAACAATGGTTCAAGTTCCATGATTATATATCCTCGTAAACATTGTTTGGGAATTGGGAGAACTTGCAAGATGCTTAGAAATTTGACATTTATGTTGAAGCATAAACTTTGAAAGCTGATACCATACAACAACACAGGCCTCATTCCCACTGGTACAGATTAAAAGAGAGGATTTAAGCTTCAAAATGACTAGTTCTCAAAAATTGAATCTGAATTTAGGAAATAGATCTAAGATATCTCACTACTATGATATTTTCTAATATAAGATAACATCAGCACTTACAGATTCTGGGAAAGACCCAAATTTTCCCAGGAGAGATGAAATAGATCCACCTGGCACAAATTCCAATAATATGTTCAAGGAATCGTCCTCTCTAGCAGTTCCCAAGTATCTCTGAGCAACAAGACAAAATGCACTTAATAGAGATTTTAACAAAACTCATTACTCACTAATTGATAAAAGCACAAAAAGAATCTATCTTGTCTCACCACAATGTTTGGATGCGAGAGATTTTTCAATAGATTCACTTCTTTTTCAAGCTCCCTTATATATTCCTAAACAAATTCATCAAAGGCATGGTCCGTCAAATTCAATATTGTATCTAACATAATAGATCAACTGGACATTTGTGCACCAGCAAACAGATTTTGTAAAAAATTAGCTTTTTACATTATATAATAAATATGAACTAGATAATCAATGCTGCAGAAATCATTTAGAGTAGTGTCAAATCAATTTAGAATCAATTGGAATTACACAAACAGAATCAGCATCAGCGAATATCACCAAAAGTCAGCACAAAGAAAATGCCATTACTTGTGTTTTCTTTGAAGCACTATTTCCAGCAATTGCAACCTGAATTCAGAAAGAAAGAAAGCAGTAAAGAAACAAATCAGCAAATCACAGCCCCATTTGCAGGAAATATATTGCAGAATGTGTAGAAGCGACCTCTTTCACAGCGAGCAACTCTCCAGAATTGAGGTTCATCCCCATGTGAACCCTCCCAAACGCGCCGCATCCAATCAACTCCCCCTTCCTCCACCGGATGGGAGGCGGCAAGTTGGTCTCCTTCTTCTTCCTCGATTGCTCCTCTTTAACAGCTTTTGACGTCAGCACTATGCAATTTCTATCCCTAATTGCCGGTGGCTCATCTTCCGTGCCTTCTTCCATCGGGGGAAGTGGCTCCTCCATCGGCGGCGCTTCCTTCACTGTGTTTCGCGGCGGTGTCGCAATGGGTGGCAACGCATGAACTGGAGGCTTAGCGAAGAGTCCGATGCGCGATTTCCGGATGCTCGATCCGATTTTTTCCACGAATCCTCCAAATCCGGGGGATTCTTCACCTGAAGGCTTGAAAACTAAGGATCGGCGAACGGAGCCTATGAAGTCTTGCATCGCCGGAGAGTATGGGCTGTAAGTTAAAGAGGACTTAGGGGTAACAACGTAGTGAGAAGCAATCTTACGGCTTATTTTATTTTCTGTCTGTACTCATTTCGGTGAAGAGAGAGAAGAGGGAAAAAGAAGGTTTGAAAATTAAAAAAATGGAAGAATAAATTGTGATAAATTACGATTTGCACCCCAATAATTTCATCTAATTGTTTTTCGACCCAAAGAATTTTGAAAGTATTGAGGAATGAGCCGTTGTAATGTTATCAGCATTTGGTCAATGTTATCTAGAATCTATGATTAGATTTTGTGAATCATTTCAGTGGGCTTAGGCCCAAGTCCAAAGTAAGCACACGTGACTTCTTTATGTGGGCTTAGGCCCAAACTGTAAAGGAAATACTGTATATTAATTTTGTACTACATTTCATATAGATACTCCATTTATATAAAATCTGTCATCTATATATTTAAAAAAATATGGAAATAGAACTGTCTAATTTTATGCCATGTAAGGCCCCCTTTCGAATCCCTCTTTATAGTTTCCATGTTTACATTAGGAAATTTGAACTCTTCAGTTGGTATTTTGGTTCTTGACAAGTTTGGGGATGTAATATAATATCTTTGTGGGTTTATTATATGAATCCAAATCTATACCCATATTCAATATTGTTGTTAAAAATAAAAAATATGTAGTACCTGTATTTTAAATAAATCGATACAAGAGTTTGACTCTTTAATACAAGATGGGAAGGTCATCGTTTTATCTTTCCATTACACTTTATAAAGTGAAATATAAGTGGCAATTTTGAGCACTAATTTCTCATTCAGCAAACATTGGTTTTTGAGAAATTAAGCATACCAAAACCATCTACGTTTTATGTAAATTATATTTAATCTAAAATCATTTCAAATTCATTAATTAGAACCCATTTAATTATTGATCAAAATTTGGTACACATTCAAATCTCTTAACTGATTTCCCGACAAGTGCACAATTATAGAGGTGCCATCCTACTTTTTTTTCCTTAAGAACTTTGATTATATATGTAATTCACAAAACTTTAAGGTGTCGTTACTTTCTTGCCATAAGGAATTTTTCCATATAAGTTAAATTTTCTAGAGTATTGATTTCTTCTTAATCAATTATATAATTTTGAAAAATAATTGAATTTAATTTATAATTAATTTAGTTCGACCAAATGAAATATAAGAAAGAATTTTCCTTTCTTCTAACCACCTTCCAAATGAAAAACACTAAAAATTGGTGGACACAGTTAAATTTGGATAGCGTAGGGTCAGTTCTCAATCCCATGCATCTCCCATAGACTTGGACTTCCACAAGCTCTTCTCCTTCCCTTGAGAAGAAAACAACCACATTCTTCACACTTAACCTCTGAAAATCATCTAACTCAATGCATATTCCTTTTCTTTCTAACTACTTCAAAATGGCACTGTGTACCAGCCGGCTGTCAATCGGCACTCTTCACGCGCTTACAACTACGCATCATCAACAGAGTATGGCGGCTTACAGGGCTAACTGCCTTGTTAATCATATGAAAATAAGTGAAAATAGCAACTATGCACTATTTCGCTTGCGTAGCGCCTTCAAAGACCTGCCACGGAAAGCCGGCAAGGTAGAGTTCTGGTTCCCTCCCTAGTCGACGACTCGCAATCATGGTAAGTATAGTTCCATACTTGGCGATGGCTAATTGCTTGGGTAAACTTTGTAGTTGGATTTATATATTAATTGAAATAAAAAATACAATATAAGTTGAAATAAGTAAATCCAATTAGAATCAAGAATGGTATGAGAGCATTTCAGTTATATCATCTTTTTTAGAGCATCTCAGTTATATCATCTTCTAGTAGTTATTAGAAGAGTCACAAAATTTATTGTGGTTAAAAGCATTTTATTGTATGAGATATGAGAAATGAGGAAAAAAAAATTAATTTGTATTCTGAAAACGAAGCAAATTATGCGACTTTTTCACTTTTAAATCATGTAGTTGCATTTACACTATTAAGTATAAAATATAAGGGATAATTACACTCTCCTCCATTAAAGATTGGTGTAATTACACGTAAACTCCCTATAATTTAGAAAATTATATCTAACACTCCTAATGTTTGCTACTGTCTAACAAATAAGTCTCTGTATTGGTCAAAATTTACTGAATTTGTTGATATTAACAAAAAAAAAATTGAATGAAAAATAAGATTTACTCTCCATTGGCTTATTATCAACTTAATTATATCAAGTCAAATAATTTTTTCGGACTAAACTACCCTTAAATGGTGGAAATATACCACCTCATATGCATTAACGCGTGAAGACGTATAAGGATAATTTAGTCAATAAAATGATTTATTTGACTTTTAATAAGCAAATAATAAGTCAATTGGGGATAAAAACATATTCTTTTTCCAATCTTTTTGTTAATATCAATAATTTTGGTGAATTTTGATTAATTGAGGGACTTATTTGTTAGACGAAAACAAACATCAGGAGTGCTAGTTGTAATTCTCAAACCACAGGGAGTTTAAACATAATTACATCAAATTTCAAGGGAGAGGAGTGTAATTATCTCAAAATATAATAAAAAGCTTCCCTAATAATATTAATCATAATTTTTAGGACGAAAATACTTTTATTCTTTAGCTCTGTTTATTACAGTCATTCCTCTCTAAGATAGTTTGTGTTCTAAATTTTTTTATTAAATATAAATTGAGTTCAAAATTCATAATTTCATAATTAAAATAGAAATCTGTAGAAACTCTATAAGCTTACAATCCTCACGTTGTTTATATAATTATTTGAAAATTTACATATTTTGTCTTTTATGTTGTTGTATATCTAAACACTTGTATGCGTATAATTTTTTAGAAAATATTGTCCATGCAATTTAAAAATATATATTTAGCTTTTGTATGTATTGTTAAATATACAAAACTATACATCTAATTAATCGATAATATTCCATAATTTTATAAGCAATTATTTTTTATACTTTAGAGGGGTGAATGCAATTTAGACATATTTTTGAAGAGTATAAAATATATTTAATCCATGTGAGCACAATTATTCACTGGGTTTTATTTTAGTGTTGGCGTTTATATATGAAATATGGTGGTAAGTAATAACTGCTGCGGGAAAGGGACCCGGACCAGCCAGGCAATTAGCCCATACTCTCTCATATTTCCAAATCCCAATACGATTAGTTGACTGCCCACCCACGACAGCGATCAGAGGCACCTCTTCCCTATCCCTCGCTCCGGCGAATCTATCCACCGTTAACGGAAGAATCGAGGTTTGTTTTGTCCTTGCTCTTCTGCTTCTTTTTTCTTTTACGAATTCATTTGCTTGATCGGTGGGCGACGTGATCTAGGTTGCAAAAGACCGCAGTGTAAAATTTTTAGTTGTTGTTTGGGGAAGGTGGGAGTTTTTCAATGGCGGTAGATATGGAGTCGTTAGTGGAGGCGACATCGGGTGCGGTAGGTGCGCTAGTCAGCACCACCGTTCTGTATCCGCTCGACACTTGCAAAACTAAGTACCAAGCTGAAAATCGAGCTCATCAGCACCAAAAATATAGGTGACTGCTCCTTATTATTATTTTTAATTTGTCCTGATATTTACATATGAATATATGTATATCGTGATTTTGCTAGATTTCAGTTCGCTGATCATGCTGGTGATGCGTACCTTTGACCCATGCTTTTCATTGTATAACGCTTTCTTTTTTCAGTTTTTAGTTTTTTATTTGTTCCCTGTGAAATTCCTGCGCGGTACATATGCTAGAAGCAGCGAGTCACTTTAAAACCAGTGAAATTGAACGTTTCTTAGTTTGTTGATTCAACCATATTAATTTAATATATTATATATCCAAAAAAATTAGGCAAATGGAAGGAAGATAATGCGAGAAATTGGAAGATAACTAATAAAAATATTCGAGAACTACAAAAGTAGATCTTTGTTATCACGTTTGGAATAATTTTATGGTAATTCTTATTAAGCTAATAGGAAAGAGAGACTGAAATGATAATATGCATAGCATATAGCGGCTGTTTTTTGTTAAAAAATTCTTTCTTGGTACTGTTATGTGTATTGGAAATACATTCCTCTGTATCTTATATTGCCAAATCTATGTAAGACACCAACATAAGGTCCTATTCTTAGCTTTCTACTGCTAAAAATGTTGTCTTTTGCTCACTTGTCTAGATTCACACCTTGAAGTGTATTCACATTCTCACATGTTCATCTTTGGATCTGTAACCATGTCTGACAGCCATTCCTGAATCCTTGCAGCAATGCTAATTAGAATGTGCAGATAAATATCAGTATTGAGAAGTTAATCTGAATAGATTGCTATTGTTTTGACAGGAATATTTCAGATGTCCTCTGGGAAGCAATTTCCAAAGGTCAAGTACTTTCACTGTATCAGGGCCTAGGGACAAAGAACTTGCAGTCTTTCATTTCACAGTTTATCTACTTCTATGGATATAGCTTCTTTAAGAGACTGTACTTGAGAGAAAGCAGATCTAAATCTATAGGAACTACAGCTAACTTAATCATCGCCGCTGCTGCTGGTGCATGCACAGCCATAGCGACACAGGCAAGTCATAGTTTCGTTGAAATTCTGATTTTTATATGTAAAGGTCCACTATTCATGTTGCATTGTGGTTGCTTGTTGGTGGTTGAATACTCACCCAGTAAACCTAGTTTCTAAGATTTTTCATAGGTTCACATCTCATTCTATGAACTTGGTCACGCATATAAGTTTATGACCTATTTTTTGACGCATTGCATAGCAAATCAGTATGTTCTAACAGATCTTCTTTCTTTTGTGTATTTAAATAGCACTTGCTCAGGATTAGTTATGCTCTTATCTTGACTCCTATCTGATTTGTAGCCTGTCTGAGTATCCTGAACTGAATTTAGTTTTATCAGCCTCTTGATACAGCATCTTCAAGAATGCAAACAAGTGATTTTGGAAAATCTAAAGGGTTGTGGGAATCTCTCTCAGAGGGCACTTGGGGAGATGCTTTTGATGGTCTTGGTGTTTCCCTTCTTCTCATCACAAATCCTTCTATACAGGTAGGCAACTGTGCTTTCTCTGCAGAATAATTTGTTACTTTAGAGGTCAATAGAAAATCTGATTGAAGCGAATTCTGATTGTAATTATAATGGTATGCAGTACACCGTATTTGATCAGCTAAAACACAGAATGCTAAAGGGGAACATGACGAAACAAAAAGATGATGTATCATCTCCAAAAGCTCTTTCTGCATTTTCTGCTTTCATCTTGGGTGCAGTCTCAAAATGCATTGCTACTTGTTTGACCTATCCAGCTATAAGGTGAAGATCTATCTCCCTTTTTTCTTACCATCCAACTCCGTTTAACTCTTCAAAGACTTGCATTCATGGAGGAGTTTAGCACTAGGACCATTGAGACTTTTATTCTTTTCTTTTGTTGCTAAAATCTGGACAATGGACAGGTGTAAGGTGATGATTCAGTCAGCAAAGTCGGATGAAACTGAGGAGGGTAAGCTCCAACCAAAATCCCGTAAAACATTGTCTGGAACAGTCCATTCCATCTGGGAAAAAGAGGGGATATTGGGTTTCTTCAAAGGGTTGCAGGCACAAATGCTGAAGACTGTCCTAACTTCAGCATTGCTTTTGATGATAAAGGAGAAAATTGCGAAGACCACATGGGTCCTAATGATTGCATTAAGGAGGTTGATGTTGATAACGAGACCCAAGATCAAGAGCTCTTGAAGAAATCTTGGCGTAAGTCCAATGTAAATAAAGGGACACATATAGGGTATGCCACATGGCCAACCTCTTGGTAAGTGCACTAAATGTGAAGATGTTCCAAAATCCGAACTTTGAACCACATTGATTCTGCTTGACTGTATTCTCATGATAATCCATCTGAAATAAGGTTAGCAAGGATCTTATACTAGTTACTTGGAGGCACACGCACAGCATAAAACATGAGATATGCGTCACCAGCCTTCTTTACTCTAGTTCGAATCACCACACCACAATGCAAGTCATGTCTCAAGCATGCATAGACTTGCCTCTGAAAGTAGAGGTTTAAGTTTTCGTTTCCCTTAAAGAAGAGACAAGTTGTTGTAAGTTTCTAGCCCGTCCGCGAACGTGTTTTCTGGGTTTGTATTGTCCTGTAGTAAACCCACATGAACGTTGTACTCAAATTTATATAGTTTCTATTCCTCAAAGGATACATCCATCATGATTGAGAGCCATTGCGGACTCTCAAGATTTTCTTCCCAATGTAGCCCAAAAAAAAAAATCTTAAAAGGTTCAAGGGAGGAACCAATAGAATATTCTTAATTCTATGATGCAAGACCACGTTAATTTTGTGTGAGACACATGCAACCTCTCAAGGAGTACGTTGTAAAATTTGAGATGGAAAAGTATTCTGTCAGTCACGCTACATTCACTTAATAATTGGGATAATTAAATTTATACCTCTTCACCTATTGTTATTTTATACAACTCATTCTTGTCTTTTGAAAAATTATAGAAACCACCTCTAGCAACTTTTAAAGTTCAAAAATGCCTTTGTTGATTAGGTCAATCTTTAACATAAATTTTCAAGGACAGAAATGCCCTTAGAATGTTTTTTGTAATTATCAAAAAATAAAAGATGTGTCAAAGTAATATTTATGAAAATGAGTCATATAACCCCATATATTTTTTTTATTATTTAGACTAATTTTTAATTTAAATTTAAATTATTTTATTGACTTTTGTTTATTGAAATTCCATATAAAATTACACTTTTTAATAATTAAAATACTAAATTATTCAACTAATATATAAATAAAATTAGTTAATAATTATAAGTTTAAATGAAGAAAATATCACAATTGCATAAATTATTTAAAATTATTAAAATTAAATAATTAGTTATCCTCTATTTTTATTTATAACTAAATTTTACTAAAATAAAAATAAAAAAAATTATGTGTTTTATATAGATTTAATTAGAATTAATAAAATAAATTATTTTTTTAAAAAATAATTTATTTTATTAATTCTAATTAAATCTATATAAAATACATAAGTTATTTTTAATTTTAATTTTAGTAAAATATTGATGTGCGTAAAAATACGTTGGTCAAAAAGGTCCAAGCGATCCAAAAATAAGAAAGAAACGAGAGGCCCGAAGGCCCAAGAGGACCTGTCAAGTCGCCTTGGCGGGTGGCCTCTAGAAAATAAATTGGCAAAGGGGGGATGCACAAGATATCCATATTTTCGGACCATGATCAAAGCCCAGTAAAACATTCGGCCCATAAGGCCCGCGTGACAGCCCACACTACTGTGGCATCTAGTTGGCTTAGGTATCAGAAGCCACCTTGAAACCACATCAACCCTAGCAAGACATCCTTGATGACTAGGACTCCTTGCAGACAAGGGAGGTCCTCAAAGCTCTAGATTCCTTGACAGCTTGGACCCCCTAACTTGGAAATAAGCATTCAACAACAATATTAACAGAAGAGAAGAACGAATTTTAAGGCTTATCCAAACAGTCTACATCCACTTTTTCCTGAAATGGAGGAAACGTTCATAGTCCTATCGGAAGAAGGCACCCCCTATAAATATAGGTTTACTCTTCCATGCTGAGGGCACTTCCGGACACCTTTATGAGACCTCCCACACCTTCTAACGTCTTCCAAACGCCTTCATGAGAATCTCTAACGTCTCTCATACCTCTTTTATTCTCTAAATCATCTCTCTCACTCTCTAAATATCCCCTAAGCACTCCACAAGCATATTATCAAGTGTTCTTAAACTTTTCGTCGACTTTATTCATCATATCTCGATTTTGATACATTTATTTACCTTTTAGCTTTATTTTATTTCAAATTCAATACTAAATTGGGCGTCAGAGTGCTAACATCTTTTTTGCAGGACCCCTTTCAGAATTTACATTCGCTTGGGACCAAGTTCCAAATAGTAGTCCATGTCCATTGGACCAATGCTTTTTTTGAACACATCAAGTTTAGTCATATATGATAATTGAGGATAAATAATCTTTTAATTTTAATAATTTTACTAAGGGATAATTATATATTAATTAAATAATATAATATTTTAATTATTAAAGGGTACAATTTTATATAGAGATTTAATAAAAAAAAGCTAATATAATAATTTACATTTAAATTGAAAATTGGTATATATAATAATAAAAATATATGGGATCATATTACTCATCTTAAAAAAGAATATTTTGATACCCTTCTACTTTTAATAATTACAGAAACACCCTTAAGGGCATTTCTGTCTTTAAAAAATTATTTTAAGGATTGACGTATTCAACATTTTTGAGCTTTAATTAAAGAATGTCAGGGGATAATTTGTGTAATATTTCAAAAGATATAGATGATTTATGTAAAAAATAATAAAAAAAATATTTAAATGTAATTATCCCTTAATAATTCAATGGTCATATGTAATCACAACGTGCAAAATAATTTTAAAGTTCCACCAGACGATAACAAAAACAAAAATGTACTTAAAATTGAGGTATGAAATCTAATTGGTTAATAACAAAATACCGAATAATATCACATAATAGTTAGGCCCGATTACAATCTCGAATGAAAAATGAGTAGCACAAATCTGTGGCAACGTTGCCTTATCATGATCAATCAAATTTAACTATATTACACGTATATTATAAATTATAGTTCTTTTAATATTTAAATAAGAATTAATTACATAATAAATGTAATGAAAAAATTTTACCAAATCGAATATAGAGTAGAATTTGCAAAGTTCAGATGCGACCAAAAACAGAATTGGTGGACATAATTAAATTTGGATAACGTGGCTGAGTCAACCAATGGCATGCATCCCATGTAAGCATATTCCCTCACTCCTCTCCTCTGCTTCCTGGTAAACTGCTTCATACTTCATTCACATACCTTAAATGTGACTTCCTCCACTGCCCAAGTAGCCGGAAAAAATGGCAGTCACAGCCAACAGCCGCATCACCCTGGCAGCCACCGCACACTTAGACTGTGCCGCCCGATTGTATGGCAGAAAGGGGAGGCTGGTAAAGTTCTGCAATGGAGAGATAATGGGAGAGAAGCTGAAATTTGCACCACTTCAGCATAGGAACAAGAACAACTTTAAGAGTTCTGTCTGCATGTCACTTACAGCTGATTTTGCAGGTGAGACTAAGGTGAGTTTCTTGCTTTTGTTCGACTAAAATGATGAAATTGGCAGCTTAAACTCCTCAAGACATGGCCAAGTAATGAATGATATAAATTTGTTGGCAGTTGAGGGACTTGGAGATGGAGAAGAGGGATCCAAGAACTGTTGTAGCAATCATACTCGGAGGAGGAGCAGGCACCCGTCTCTTCCCGCTCACTAAACGTCGTGCCAAGCCTGCCGTGAGTCTAAAATATCTGCTTCTTGCTAAGGATTCTCAATGCAACCATTTTCATATGTTGTAAACTGGCAACCACCGTGATCAGAAATTAAATGATATTGTAACTTTTAACTATTTTTGTGTTGCTCAAACAATGTTTCAGGTTCCCATAGGAGGAGCATATAGGCTAATTGATGTGCCGATGAGCAACTGCATCAACAGTGGGATCAACAAAGTTTACATCCTCACTCAGTTCAACTCGGCATCACTCAACAGGCATCTTCAACGTGCTTATAATTTCGCGGGTGGTGTCACATTTGGAGATGGCTATGTTGAGGTAAATGTTCAAAGCTTACCTGTCTCACGCATCAGCAGTTGTCACTAGCTTCAGACACACGCTCGATAATCTGTTGGACAGAACTAATCAAGATGATACATGTGAATTCAGTCAATCAAGACTGCAGAACTTCTTTTTCTTGTTTCAGGTTTTGGCCGCCACTCAAACTCCAGGCGAGGCAGGGAAAAATTGGTTTCAAGGGACTGCAGATGCTGTTCGGCAATTCCACTGGCTTTTTGAGGTATCAGTTCTAGTTTAGATGTCTAATGTGAAAATTGATCCCATTATCATTCATCACTAAAAAGAGGAGCAAGAAACCTCAATTTTCACAGTATTAATGTGATGATGTTATTCGATGCCCATAGGATCCAAGAAGTAAAGATATTGAAGATGTTCTCATTCTATCTGGTGATCACTTGTACAGAATGGATTACATGGACTTTGTTCAGGTAAGCTACGAGCGAAAATGTAAAATGTAAGAGTATTGCAGCTGAAGATTATATGTTCATGGCATTACACTGGATAGCATTCTGTTTTCTGCAGAATCATCGACAGAGTGGTGCAGATATTACTATATCATGTTTACCGATAGATGACAGGTAGACCTTCTTCTTCTTCCTCTTGCCTTGGACAGGATTTAATGTTAATAGACTAATTAATAACTAAGACTTTTTGTATAATCCTTGTGGCCTTTGGGGATTCCTTGGAATACAAAACATTAACATTTCAAGTAATTTATCTCTTTTCATGATAGTCGTGCCTCAGATTTTGGTTTGATGAAGATCGACAACAAGGGAAGGGTAATTGCATTCAGTGAAAAGCCCAAAGGAAATGATTTGAAGGCAATGGTATTACATGCCCAAACACACAGACTTTCTCTGAGCAATTGTACTCTAGATTTGAAGTTAACTCAGTATGCATTTCAGGCAGTGGACACAACAGTTCTGGGACTCTCACGGGATGAGGCAGAGAAGAAGCCTTACATAGCTTCAATGGGAGTTTATGTCTTTAAGAAGGAAATACTTTTGAATCTTTTAAGGTAATCTTGTATCATCTGACCCTTTTGAAACATTACCTCCAAGCCTCATCAGAACATGTAACATTAAGTATGGTTTGTTTCTGTCGATCCAGATGGCGGTTTCCAACTGCAAATGATTTTGGATCAGAAATAATCCCTGCCTCAGCTAGGGAATTCTATACTAAGGTCTCATGAATAGTTCATCACTGCAGGGCTTTACATGAGATTCTGACTATATCTTCAAGACGTCTGCTTCATATCAATAACATACTTCAAACTAAGTATCTTTCTGGAAATATTTGCAGGCTTATCTATTCAACGATTACTGGGAAGACATTGGTACAATTCGGTCATTTTTTGAAGCAAACCTTGCTCTTACTCAACATGTTAAGTTCTCCAGATCACGAACTTCTCTGCCTCATATGCTTTCATTTGTGAACTAACGCTGGGCCCATGTTTTCCTCGATTTGCATTAATATTTCAGCCACCAAGATTTAGTTTCTATGATGCAGCAAAGCCAATCTACACATCCAGAAGAAACTTGCCACCATCCAAGATAGATAATAGCAAGGTTATTATTACTTCTGGGCTTCACTTAGTTCCTATGGATACTGGTCATGCTGAAGATTTTCTTCCATCTTTCATGCACAATTTCCTGAAGTTTGTTCTTCCGCAGATTGTTGATTCAATTGTATCACATGGAAGTTTCTTGACCAATTGCTTCGTCGAGCACAGTGTTATTGGCATCCGGTCGCGCATAAACTCCAACGTTCACCTAAAGGTTTGGTTTCGATATTCTTCTTTCTTGATTCTTGACAAACTTCATTTTGTTCTTGATATTGTCATCACGATGAAGTTTGACCTAATTAAGGTTTCTGATATTTGCAGGACACAGTGATGCTTGGTGCTGACTACTATGAAACTGATTCTGAAATTGCCTTTGCTTTATCTAAGGGGAATGTTCCTTTAGGAATTGGAGAAAATACAAGAATCAGGTACAGGCAATTCGGCTTCTGTCCCTCAGTATTACAATTTCCTATTGAGTTCTTTCTCGTCTCACATCTTCTGCTTTATGTTATGCAGAGAATGCATTATTGACAAGAATGCTAGAATTGGGAAAAACGTAGTCATTGAAAATTCAGAGGTAAGTTCTTCCAAATCCTTCAGGATATCTTGCATCAGAGTGGAACTGAAACTTGTTCTTTCCATATGTTGATTTGCAGGGAGTGCAAGAGGCCGACAGAACTTCAGAAGGATACTACATTCGATCCGGCGTGACAGTCATTTTGAAAAATTCAATAATCAAAGATGGAACTGTAATATGACATTCCATTTTTGTCTCTCTTCTGCGGGGTGAATATTCAAAGAGACTGAGAATCATGAAATAGCACCCATGGTCAGAAATTCAGATTTTTTTACATTAATATGAAAGTTTCATAGTATGTTCAGAACTGGAACTCGATCACTGGTATATGCTTCAGTTATTTGTTCTTTTTGGAAAGAAGTAGATGCACAACCAACAGAGAGAAACAAGATCAATAACTATAACTAAATACCGAAAAAGTGATTAGGTGGACTTATTTCCAACTTGGAAGAAGACAACAGCATTTAAAAGAATAATTCTTCACAATGAAACAGTAATTCATTTTCAAATCTCTGCAATACAAAGCGTTCTTCTGCCGTTATAATGCTGGTAACAAAACATTTACTGTCTGAAAACGGCTTCCTACCTGTTCTTCCAGCACGATGAAGATAATTGATAGCATCTCTTGGAAGATCAAAATTATATATATGAGTTGTCTCAGGCAGGTCAACCCCTCTAGCAGCTATGTCCGTCGCAACTAGAAGATAACCTCCTGATTGCTTGACATCCTGTGATCAAAACATAGAAATATAAGACAGAAGAAATACTAGACAGCACAGTAAGATAAATCTCAAATTTTCTTCCACCAAACAAGCAGAGGACAATTTGAGAGAAGGGACTAATGGTAGTTACGGATAATGATGTCGCTCGTTGGTTGATATTCATGTCTTCCTCTAGCAGAACTAATTCCAAGCATTCTCCATATGAAGTTTTCAGAAATTCAAATAAGGCAGTTGTTGGTGGAGCATTTCCAGCTCTCTTTGACTTCTCTGACTGCATATCAAGGACAAGATGCCGTTAATCCACAATATATCCCATACTTGAATTTGCGCCTCAAGAACATATTATTCTAAGATGTCACAGAAATAATCTGACTGGTAAAATCCAAATTTCAGTTTTGACCAGCATTACCATAACACTCAATATTGATACATGTTTCTGAAGGGCAAAAAAGGCTTTTGATTATCCCAATGGATGGTTACATTTATTAAATGGAGCCTGATTCAGGGGTAACCCTTCTTTTAGTTCATACAGTGCTAGATATCCTACCAACAAAACTAGATGATATCAGTCAACAAAGTTGAGGGTGTTAAGAGAACTAACTTGCTCTCCAACAAAAATTATAGCCGACTTAGGTGCATCTGACTGTAACAAATGTAGGAGTGTTGAATTCCTCTCTCTTTTATCACATACCTGACAGAACAAAATAAGAGATTCTAGATTACAAGGGAGTAACTGTGAAATAGATGGAGAAAGAAATAGTATGAGAAAGTAACTGTCAGATAAATAAAAAACCCATGTAATGAAGATAAAGTTATTTAATTATCAAGGTTCATTTCAAATACGTGAAGTATTTTCTTACCACAAATCTATGATATAAGCATGAGGGCATAGGCTCAACTGGATTTACATGGACATGGACAACGTCAGCCTGTTGTGATAAGTGAAGCAACAAAATATACACAATTAGGACATGCTGATGCCAAATGCAGGCAATTATGGGTAAGTATAAATAATTCGCAAACCTTGGTCCATTTCTGCTGAATACAGTCATATAAAAATCGTCTATGCTGAGGAATTGAGGCACTAGCAAATACAGTTTGACGGTTATTGATTGATGAGTAGGTAGTCAAAAGCTTCCTTAAAGAACTCACTTCTCTGGAAGAATTGAACATAAAATCAACCTACACATTGGGCAAAATATTATGCAGAATACAACATGTCCTTCAATAGTCAAGACAAAGGCATTACAAGTTCTAATGACAACACCAATAAGAAGTCAACAAACTAACAAGTTGTGAATGTTCAGTAAACTATTGAACCAATGAACATTTAGTAGCCTGAAACAATTTTCCAAGTTGCTAATGTATAATTAGTTCCAGAAGTATATGAACCGTAAAAAACCCCAAAATATCTTCTTCATTGGTCATTTTGCACACACTGGGGAAAAAGTGAATTTTGGGATCTTATGTGATAGAGTATGCAAACTTAAATGCAAAGAAGAGAGATTAAACAGCGCTATCATTTTCGGTACCTCATCAATGACCAACACACGCATGGTGTCCAACTTAAGAATTTGCTTGTCAAGCATTTGACAGAGACTCCTCAAAGTAGCAATTACTATAGCTGGGGGTTCCACCTGTCAATAGAACAGGGTTTTACAGGCTCTGTTAGAAAATCAATATGAGAAGCTAACTAAGAGTATTATGAAAAGAGATTTTCAATTGTTGGTTGTTGATGCCCCTTGAAAACACCAAGTAATAAACTGGGAATCTACAACATTCCAGACAACTACTCTTGCATATAATTACTATTATTGGACCAGTTAGGACCTGTAACAAAAGACAATTCTTAAGATTCCAGATGGTTCATACAGCATCAGGCACCAGTTGTTCTGAAAGCAGCTCTAGCTCGTGTGTCATATGACAGATGTGATTACAGCAATAAATTATTACCTTTAACCAACTCTTATGTCTTCTCAATGTTCCACCATCTAAAAGAGCCATCACTGTACATGACCTCTGCTCCGAGTCAAGTTCTGGATATTTTGCAGCCAGCATACGTGCAACTTTCGTAACCTTTCTTATGGTAGGAAACAAGATTAATTTTTCATAAAACTATGATTAACTTTATATGGAGATTAGAGAAGCAGGTAAGAGCATCTACCTGCATGCCAAGTTCTCTCGTGGGAACAACAATTAGGGCCTGCACAGATGACCTTTGTGCATTGACAACTGAGTATATCAGAAGTAGGTATGCTAATGTCTTTCCTGAACCTGTCTAGAAAACCAGAAGCGCAACAAAATAACAGTAGCTTCATCAGCTTTTTTCTGGGGTTGCTGAAATAATGAACTGATGGCCAAACCAGTTATCAACAAATACTGAATGCTGTTATCTTTCATCAACTAAATTTCACAAAGTGCTGGTGTACTTCACGTTTAATGTAATTAATGCCTAGTATTCATTATAATACAACATGTATGTTGGTTAGGTGAATTTAACACACTGTTCAGATCCTTGATTGGACCATTCACCATTCAATTGCATCATATTCTCCTTTTGCAAGAGAAACGGAAACTACTAAATTCAATAACTTTTTGAATTATATCATATATTACGGAGAAAGAGATGAAATAGATACACATTTTTTTTCCTTTTCTTCAGTAAACAACCAAAATGAACGCTTCCCTTGTTGCTTTACATGCTAAAATCAAAGGTCCAAACTTAAGAACCTATTTTCAATATCCCAAAACAACAAACTTCAAAAACCGAAAGCACACAAGAGTGTATTGACCTGAGCATGAATCACGCAGTCCCGCCCAGAAAACAACACCGGCAACGCTTCACGCTGTACGTGCGTTGGCACAATATATCCAACCTCCTCCGCCCTGCAAATAAAAAAAATAAATTGTCATCAAATAACATTCTAAAAATACTATCAGAATCGGAACCTGTTCCAACTCAATTAATTTGATTACTCCAATCAAAATAACTGTTAAACCAACACAGAATCAGCATTTATCCGGAAGCTGTCATATCTCCATCCAAACTCAAGAGAAAAGCAATAAACTTGCCTGCGGAGCACGTGATCGGGGACGCGACCCTGACATAGCTCGCGCAGCCCGGAAGAAGTGTTCTTCGTGGTTCCCGCGTCGCTTTGTTCTACACAAGTGGGACTGATAGAACCTGATATTGAGAGACAGCCCACCGTACGGTTAATGTGGTCGGAAAACAACGAGAGCTTGCTGTTAGAGCGAGTGAAGGGAGGAGAGAGTGGTCTCGCCGTGGAGGTCCATGGTAAAGAACGCAGGTGCGGCGCAGAGGAACACGCCATGGGAGAAGCACTGAGGGAATGAGGATGACGCCAGGTATAATTACTTTGGTGCCCTTACAATTCAACTGTTATTTTGAGTTGAATTAAAGACGCCTTCAACCCCAAGCGACTTCAATTTTGCGTCTGTTCTCAACTTCACGTTTTCACATGTTGAAATGTCAAATCAATGAGCCCACTTAGGCAAATTGGGCCATTTGTATCTACCTTTATGAGCGAATTTAGGATAATTGGGCTTTTTGTAAGCAGGCTGGATCCTAACTAGGCTTCGTGGGCCATATTGGGCCGCCTTACTATCCATTACCCAAATATGCATTCCTAGGTCTTCCTATTTTTCTAGTCAAATTAATAGAAAATACAATTTACATTCTCATTTAATTAAAACAATAATTTCATTTCGTACTAAAAATAGCTTTTTGGGTTTGGGTATTTACATATAATACGATTTCCCCCCAAGAATTGGGCTATTATTGGTAATATTCTAAACTTGGAGGGTCACAAAGAAAATTACCTTTCACCTACCGCACTTTTTCACCAAGAACAAGGACAAGGAGTGTCAAATCAGGGAGGTAAAGTGTCAAAATAGTGAAATATAGGGGTCAATTCGCAATTTTTCCAAAGTGAAAAATATAGTCTGATTCATTCCACCAACCGTCTGAATAAGTAAACGGAAATATTTCCTAAGTTTTCTGCTCTTTCTTCTTCTCTCCATAATTCCTTTCTTTGACCTTTTACTCTCTCCCTCTCTCGCTCTCTCTCTCTCTACACTTTTCTTGTAAACTTTATTATTTTTACTAATAATAAATGTATTTATTGTTGAGTTCTTCTCCTGATTCTTGAATTTTCCGCCCCATATGAAAATATATATTAGTGGTTAATTAGCATTACATGATAATAATAATAGTAGTAGTGAAATGTAATTACATTAGATGAATATGGCTAGTTCTTTGCTATCCCTATCCCTATCCGCTCCTTCATCTTCATCTGGGCCGGTTCATGATATGGTTTCTGATGACAGCTTTGAGTATTCATGTAGCATCTGTCTTGAGCCCTTCACCTCTCTTGATCCTCCCTCTGTAAGATGTTTGTTTGTGATACTTTACGCACATTACAATTTGTGATCTTTCATTGTGTTGTTGTTGTGATTGATAGCGTGTGTAGATTGTAAGGTTGCATATAAATGCACAATTGTACAGGGAGGTGTATTGGTAAATTATATGTAGTGTGTGTGTGTTGGCATACGTGTATTTGTAAATTTAGGTGGATGGAAGATAATTATTGAACGATTTAATTTCTGGAGTCCCTTGTATTGAGGAATTGTGCCAAAGATCAGGATTTCAAGAATTGAGAGGGTATTACTCATACATGGGATTGATAATGGGGATTCTATGCGATGCTATATGATTTTGACTATTTGATGATCACTGGTTTGTATTGTCTGTTTGATTCAACCCGGTGGTATGTATTTTATCAGCAGATTGCCATTTGATTAAGGGCCAAATATGAAGGTGTCCATTTTTCCATTTTCTTAAAGATCTGTCTTCCTTTTCAGGTCACGAAATGTAATCATGAGTATCATTTGCACTGTATTCTTGAATGGTAGGTTCTCTAACTTTTACCAAGTTTATGTTAAATATATTAGATATCTTTCTCCTACCACTAGCAAATTCAAACAAGTTCCTCCATTTGTTAGGTCCCAGAGAAGCATTGAATGTCCAATATGTTTACAGCACCTTGTCCTCAAAGATCCTGTCAGGTAATGAAGATGATATTGCACAAGAATGGAGAAATGTCATTCACGTTTTTGATTCATTGAGATTATAAAGCAATTCATATTTCTCCTTTCAAGTCTCTGTTGAATTCATTTACAGCCAAGAGCTGTTAGCTGGAGTGGGGAGCGACAAGATTTTCAGGCCAAGGCAAAATCTTAACCCTGTAAACCCCGACAACAATGATGTCAATAATGTAGGTTTGCATATCCAACTCACAAGTTGAATCCACATTTGGCTTCAATCTTTCATTTCTCTTGAAGGGTGTTATAATCAAATTTCCAGGATGCACCTGCCGTGGAAGAGTCTGATTTCGAGCAACGAATTATGCGACATTTTGCTACTATAGCTAGCAGAGCTCGTAGCATCAGCAGTAGACAGAGAAGGCAGACGACTCCACCAGTTGGCCCTTCACAAATACACCCTTCTGTTCCCATAATGAACGTGACTGAAGTCAATAGTTCATCATCTGAGCATCAGAACTTTTCTGAGTCCCTGAAGTCCAAGATTTCCACTGCTTCAATCAGGTAAGAGATGTGCCAATGCATTTTCAGGGCGCAACAAGAATTTAGCTCGTGGCTGATTTCACACTAAATGGGACAGGTATAAAGAATCAATCTCAAAGAGTACCCGAGGTTTGAAGGAAAAACTGATTGCCCGCAACGACTCTGTCAAGGAACTGAGTAGAGGAATGCAGCGTGAAATGAGCGCAGGAATTGCTGGAATTTCCAGGATGATTGATCGCCTGGATATTATTACTCAAAAGCGAGCTGGAGTTTCTATTCCTGTATCCAGCTGCACACTGGAAACGTCAAACAATGAGGTAAAGGGAACTGAAGATGAGATTATAGTTCATTTGACTAAACAAAATACAGGAGAAACTTCAAAAGTTCTTTGTTCAGATTCCACCCAACTAATCACAGACAGCAACTCAGGAGGTATAGAAGTTTCTCTTGCAAAGGGTAGCACAACCACTTCACTGTTTTATAAGAATACTACTAATTGTCTCCAGGGCCGGAGCTTGTAGTCCATTTACATCTAGAATTGGACCCTTCAAGTTTGATCAGTTTTCCTGTTAATTTTCACTTACAGGAGAAGAATTGATGATGGTGAAATGAAGATTCTGATTCTAGAAATCCAGCCAAATGCTCAACTTCTCAAGCGACGAGTACTGAGGAATCAATCTAGTACCATTAGATGGATGATTGATTTGCGTCCTGCGAGGGAGCTTTGTTGGCTGCAATAACCCTGTACTGCTAAGTTTCTCTATTGCACTAAGTACAGATTGCTCTATGATTTCCTCTTATTACCTGAAATTGCGTTTCGGTTTCTCACTTTGCTTGCGTTAAAGAGAGATATTGTAAAGCCTTTCAGAAGAGAATAAAGGGATATTTTATTGATGATTGGAAGTTACAAAAAATTCAGAAAATCTTAAACACCTTGATCTCCAGTGGGATACGCTCAACCATTGACTATCATTCCACCTGCAGAACCAATACAATTTCACAATGTATAAGCTATGTGTTTGAGCTGATACCCAAGATTTCTTATAATTATGGTAATGAAAGTTATGAAACATAACATAACATACATACCATTAGGGTGGAGAACCTGCCCAGTGTAATAGGAAGAATCCCTGGATGCCAAGAACACATAACATGGTGCAATCTCATCAGGCTGCCCCGCCCTGCCCATTGGTGTCTCAGATCCTAGGCTCTGAACCTTGTCTTTGTCGTGAATCACGACTTGTACCGGAGTCCACACTGGTCCAGGGGCCACACCATTGACCCAAATTCCTCTATCTACGAGCTGAAGAGCCAGACCCCTAGTGAAAGCCACTATGGCTCCCTTTGTCGACTGATACTCGAGAGATGATGGTGAACCAAGATAGGCTTGAACTGATGTCGTGTTGATAATGCTAGCCCCTTCTGCCATGTGCTTCAGAGAATGCCTGCATTGGTATAGAATCAAGCTTTACTTCCATAAAACTTAAATTTTTTTCTTTCGAACGATTTTCAGCAGCTAATATGAACCTGGCCATGAAGAAGTAAGCAAAGATGTTAATTCTGAAAATCCTCAGAAGCTGGTCTTCTGTGATCTCATCAACTGTGCCAACACGCGATTCTGCTGCATTGTTCACTAGAATATCGATCTTTCCATAGTTTTTCGCAACTTCCTCGACTACCATTTTGCAGTTCTC
>NC_026154.1:656546-656878 GCF_000512975.1 Sesamum indicum
TCTTTTGCATCTGTTGCCTTAAGTTCTTTAATTTTCCGCAAGGTATCCTGTGCATCCTGTTCTTCTTGATCCTTTACATATGTGAAAGCTACAGCAGCACCTTCTTTAGCAAAAAGATAGCAAACAGCCCTTCCTATCCCGGAGTCACCTCCTGTGATCAGAGCTACCTTCCCCTGCATTAAGATACAACTCCACTATTAACATCATGCAAGAACTAACTTCATATGATCAGGGAACCGGATTGAGATTACTTTATATAGGTAGAAAGGATGTTATTACAAGAAGCTTGTTGGAGGGGTGATAATCAGGGTCTATGGACCGTGGGATTGGAT
>NC_026154.1:656888-664111 GCF_000512975.1 Sesamum indicum
AGGTGGAAATGTGTTTCCTTCCATTGCCATCCTTGTTCTTGATCAGGAGTATGCACTTTGTCCAAATACATCACGAACGGATTTATATAATTCATGCTCACTATGCAATAGAGCAAAATACACCGCTTCCATCTGTCGACTGTATCGCCTCACTTGCACGTGTCAATGCATGCAAAAACGTGTCAATCAGAATACTGAATATTGTCCGAGAATGACGAAATTAATTACAAAAGCAACCAGCCAAGAGATGTGAAAGGCCAAAACAGGACACAAAAAGTCACCATGCGTCATCTGTAGTATGATACAGGTTACTGCAGTAAAATGTTTCAACACCGAGTTTTTCGTGCTGTCCATTGGTTTGGTGGCATGAGATGGACTTGAGAAGATTTTGTACGTAGTTGGCTTAGTATAAACAATTATACACTCAGCACGCTAGAAGACTGCATTTATTTTCCATGTACAGAACTTAGAGTACACTCATACACATTATTAGTATTATACAGCGCCCACAGCAAGAAAGCCTGAATCACAGACTATATGCACAAAACCACTCCCATTTATTTCCTGATAGCTGATACTGTACACCATGCTTGTCTCTGCACTGATCTTTCATTCTCCTCTCTTCATGCCTTCCTCCGATTCACAAATCGCGGTAATTTCGACACTGTAAGCCCACATCAGGCATTCACAATCATCCCACCTGCAGAAATAACGTCAATCGAAACAATTAACTTAGTCAAGAAAAGCTGATGTATGCATACATGTGATGGAAGTTTTGTTAGTATGACATATAGCCACAGACCATTAGGATGGAGAGCTTGTCCAGTGAAGTAAGACGACTCGTCGGAAGCCAAGAAAACATAAGATGGTGCTATTTCATGAGGCTGTGCGGCCCTGCCCATTGGTGTCTCCGATCCAATTTTCTTGATCAACTCCTCCGGCTTGGTGGAAACTTGCAGTGGAGTCCATACTGGCCCTGCTGCCACGGCGTTTACACGGATCCCTTTTTCGACAAGCTGGAGGGCTAGACCTCGAGTAAAGGACACGATGGCTCCCTTGGTTGAGCAATAGTCGAGCAATATATCCGAGCCACAGTATGCTACCACAGATGTAGAGTTGATAACGCTGCTACCTTCTTTCATATGCTTAAGAGCGTGCCTGCAGGCAAATTAGCAAATGCTGTAGAACTTTTAAGATAACTTACAATGTGATTTACTGAATGTCGTTAAAATGATTTGAGTGAGAATTTTTCGTACGTGTCAAATTCTATGTTTATAACACTTTATCTTGATATTTTTTTAAGTTTAGACTTACTACTAAAAGAATCTTTAAATTTTTAAATATCGCATTGCATCCACCTATTTAACAATGTAGATCCTTCTAACAAGACCTCAAACAAAGTCTAATGCGATTTCTCAAAACATTTTAGTTGTAATTATTCCTAAGCTCTATAGTAATGATCAAGTAATAGCAATTCGTGGACATATGTTAGACCAACTTCAAAAGTATCATGCATGTAAAAGACCGTGCATGCCTGGTCATGAAGAAGTGAGAAAAGATGTTGGTTCTGAAAACTCTCTCAAGCCTGTTTTCATCGATTTCCTCTATGGTGCTGGTCATGTGTTGTTCTGCTGCGTTGTTCACCAAGATATCGATGCGGCCAAAGTTGTTGACAACCTCATCGACGACCTTTTTGCAGTTTTCATCAAAACCTAAGTCTGCAGGCAGGGCAATAGGGTCCTTTGCATCTGCAGATTTCAATTCTTGGATCTTTTTCAAGGTGTCATGGGCATCTTTTTCTTCCTGGCCCGGTACATATGTGAACGCTACTGTTGCGCCTTCCAGGGCGAAGAGATAACAAACTGACCTTCCGATTCCTGAATCGCCTCCAGTCACCAGAGCCACCTTTCCCTGGAATTTTCAGACCAAAGTGTTAATGAACAACTATATAACTTACAGAACGTCATCATTGGAAAGATCATGAAGTCTGAAAATTCTTGTTGAGAATTGTTAAGAAAGTTATTAGTTACATGGAGCTTGTTGGCTTGTCTGTAGTCAGGATTAAGTGCTTGTGGAATAGGGTCCATCAGATGCTCTTTCCCAGGCTGCTGCTCCGTCTCCATCACCTCTGCCTATTTAAGTGCTAAATTTGCTAATATCACAACTCAAAGAGGGCTACAATATTACAAGCAGAAGATTCTTTAAGCTTCTCTCAGGATATCAAACGGAGGAAAAGATTGGCAAGCTTATATATTATGCAGACACATACAGATATACACAGTTAAAGCTACTGGAAATGGAGAATTGAGGGCGGGAGCTAACAGGTGCAGCATGCAACAGTGCCACGTTTCTTACATGTTTTCTTATGTGGCACACTTGTTTTGAATGAGACAACGTACGACCTCATGTATAGCTTTGTCCGAATATGTTGAGGGAAGCTTAGTGCCAGCCTCGATTACTCTCGGTTATCTTCTTTTTCCATTTTTCTCTTATCTTCTTTTTTTGGAACTCTTTTAAAGCGAACTTGCTGAATGTAAAGACGCTACATAGAATCGGTGTAGGAAGCACGATTGTTACTGAATGATGGATGTATTAATCCTGGATTAGTTCATTATGATGGCTCACAGAAAAACGAAGTTTACAAGATGCATTCTCCGTCATGTGTTGTTCTCCAGAACTAATACTCCTAAACCAGACCATGTTTTACAACCTGCTAAGACATTGGTACACAATAAGGGAAAATATCAAAGCAAAACACAAAACTTGCTAGATCCCAACAACACATGCATGCTAATGCAATACATCTAACATTAGAAGAAAAGTCAATCTTGGCTGCTTAAGCAAACCCCTACTGGGCTCCAAGTGGAACTTAACAATGACAATGCCAGTTCTTTTTCCCAAAACTCCATTTAAGAAGTACTACTGCTTCTTGTGCCACTTCTCTATGCTCCCGTACCAATTCCATTGGAAAAATAGGGCAGCTAGACGAACTATACCAGCGGTCATTACCTCCACAAATGCCATCAGATATGATCTCTGAGGGGATAGACCAGCAGTCCCTACGGAAAGTAAGAACCCCTCAAAGTTGCAAGGGACAATAAAAGTGCCCGACTTAATTCCATCCAAAGATTTCTTGGCAACTTCGTCGGCTTTCATTGCACCAGAGGAAGCTGCTATTATGCTGGTAAGTTGTGGCCTTCTTTTGTTCTCTGCCATCAGGTGAAGTTGCATTATGGGTCAAAAAATAAAGATACATCACAAAAAGGTAGGAATAGTTGAATATCTGATAGACAAGTAAAAGATGCAACTTAGGAGAAATTGTGGTGTGTGCCTAAAAACCAAACCGCTGACTGTCTCTGAGTAATGCAGAAAGAAGGTAGGATTTTAAGATTTAAAAATGGTGAATTCATCGATGTAATACTAAATGCTTCGCAGCCTTTCAGGAAAAGGGAAACTAAAATTAGCATTTTCTATCAAAAAGAGAAGCTAACTTTTATTTTTGCTATCTACTTTTACACACAACATTCTAATCCCTGCACAAAGAAAAAATATATTTAATAGAAAAAGACATTTTACAGCAGCACGAGAAGGGAAGCCAAGATTATCTAGACAAGGAGAATCCTGTTTTGTTCACCCAGCCTCACAATTGGTAGAAATAAATATCCAACTGTTACATCAATGCCATTCAACAAACTTTAAGGACATTATACTTCTAAAATATGATGTGAATTATGTAAACCATAATAATAATGCAATTATAAGAAATAATTTAGAGACTTATGAGAAGATCTACCTTCCACAAAACCAGGAGTTTCAGTGTCTGGAGGGAAGATGAGGGAGACATGAATGTTGTCTGCTATAATCTCATGCTGAAGTGCTTCTGCCAGACCCTTGAGGCCAAACTTACTGGCTGAATAGGCTGTATAGCCATAAATGCCAACCTGAACCAAATTAACGAAAAAGAAACCAAGACAAGGTCAAAAAATGTAAAATATTTTCGAAGTAAGGATTGTTTCCAGATTAAAAACTACCAAAAGAAAAAAAAATAGAAAAGAAAACAACCTTTAATTAGTAGCAAGCAGACTTAATGAATTCCTTATTTTCTCTCTAATTCATTAATGGTATTGTCAAATTGTTTATTGGGTGTGATTTTGGATTTAAAATGATTCGAGGCATTTTGATCCAGATGACTCTCTAAGTTGCCGAAACATTTACAGGAATCGGTGCTTCTAGCTTTGTCAGCTTATTGTTGAGATAAGCAGTTAAAACAAATACACAGAACCTCCACATTTTCATACTTTAGTTTTAGCTAGCAGCTCAATCTTTTCCTAGATGTGGTGAAGGGTAATGAACCCGTAGTTTAATTCCTAGCTTAGAACAAAAAATGCAATTGCCTGTAGGAATCACAGAACATATCAATCTAGTGTGACATTGTAACTAACACACCTATCTATGCGCGCAAAGTCATCCTTCCCGATTATACAATCATTCACAAATCAAACACTAGCTCGTTAAATGCCTGTCAACCTTCAAATCCATTTGTTCAATTGTACTTCCCAGTTCAATGACATTTTCATGAAGAAACCACAATGCAATAAAACAAAAAGTGATGCTATATTATGTAAAACCTTATGAAAAGCAAAATAGACCGAAATTTATGGGGACAGCGTTGAAAGTACGCCAAATTCCAGTTCAGGACTAACAGTTGGAATAGGAAAAATGATATTAGCACAGTGCATTTCAGTTCATTTATGTTCCTCCCACTAAGCATAAGTAATTATCCCAGTAAGAGTAAACAAGTACCAGCTCCTTGAACTTCGTTGTAATCGACAGAGATTCAGACATCAACGGAACACTTAAACAATATGCATAACCATGTAAAGGGCACAGAAAATCTTAGTTTCTGTGAGGGGAAAGGTAGACACGATTAAATTGGATCCGAATAAAGATTCAATTTTTGGAAGGGAAAATCGATCAACAATTCCATCCAAGAAACAGATAACCAAAGTTGTGCTTGTTACAATCATGTAAATATACCTGTCCCGCCTGAGAGGACATAATAGCAATCGAGCCGGGCCCCCGCTCGGCCCGATTTTTCTTCATACCGGGTAACGCGGCCTTAATCAAATGAAAACTCCCCGTCAAATTGACATCAATCATAAACTTAATCTCCTCCAGTTCCTGATGCTCCAATTCCTGCGGTACGAACACACCCTGATTGCACACAAGCACATCGATCGGACCTGCCTCCTCGATGGCGCGTTTGACGGCGTCGTAGTCCCTGACGTCAGCGCTAAAGACGTTGACATCACGACCCGTAGCGAGCTTGATGGATTGCTTGGCTTCCTCAAGCTTGGTGACATTACGGGCGAGGAGGCTGACGTTAGCGCCTTCACGGGCGCAGAGATGAGCGAGGGCGAGACCGATGCCGCTTGAGCCGCCGGTGATGAACACGTGACTGTTCTTGATTGGTACGCTGACGGGCCTGGGGCGGACAATGAAGTAGAGGAGTATAAGGAGGGAAAGTGGGACGAGGATGGAAAGACTGAAGAAGGAGAAATAGACGTCCGCCATTTGAGAGACGATCTGCTTTGGATGTGGAGAGAAGGTGAAAACTTTCTTGATTTCAGAGTCAATAAGAAAAAGCAAGAAATTAAGCAGTGGAGAGTGGAGTGATTGAGGAACTGTGTTTGCACTTCGCAGATTGTGGGTCGGGGGAGGAAATCTAATCTTGTGTGGAAATGAGAAGGAAATTCCGTTTCTTGGCCCCCTAAGTTTGAAACAAAAAAGAAGACAAAAGGAGTGGGATCTTCTCTAAATTTGATTTTGTCATTATTTTTAACTATACTCATTTTTGTATTTTATTATTTAAGTTTTGTTTTATATTAATTTATTATCTTAATTTTATAAAATATATATTTATTATATATAATTATTTTTTAATTAATTTTCTGCCCAAAAAACATCACATATAGTGCACGTACGATATTAAAGATAATATACGAATAAAATATCACATATGCAATATATTCAATATCTTTTCCCCCAAAAAAATTATATATAACAAAGTACAAAATTTTCACAAATTTAAAATAATAAATTAATTAAAAATACATAAATAACAATATGTAAAATGAACATAATTTACCCTTTTATTTATAGTGAATTACTATGATCAGTATGTATATGTCAAAATATGTATGAAGCATGTCGGAGTCCAACAATACTATAATGATCAGAAAATTTTCATAAGAAATCTAAGATTAATGTATAAATCTCTAAATAAATTTGATGAAAATTCTAAAATTAATGTATAAATAAAAAATACAAGTGAGGTTGGGTATTCAAGTAATGGGCTATACGAGTGGATTTTGGTCCGGATCATTTTTTCAAGATTACTTTATATATAACTTCCGTCAATTTTAATATTTAAAACATTTTATTTTGTTACTAGCGAATACTTATTGTAATAATCAAAATTGGATTTGAAGTTTGTCTCCTTATCCTCCATTACTCAAATAAATAGAAAAATGGATTTTTTACTTTAACATATGAAGATAAAATATGAAATAAACATATCTTACATCTAAATTGTTAATTAAACATAGTTTCAAAAATATACCCAATCAATTTATTTTAAAAAAATACGCAATAAAATTTTTTAATAATCAAATTAGTTAAATCATCGTGATCATCTAATGATTTTTAGTAATTTCATATCAACACTTTTAGTCTGGAGAAATGACTTAATTCTTTTTTTTTTTTTATTAAATCCAAAACTCCTTATTTTTTTTTTCTTTAGGTACAGCCCTTACTTTTTAAAAGTATATATTAAAAAAAATGTATGGAACACACCTTTAAAACGTGTCAGACATGCCAATAAGTGTGTCGGCGTGTCTGACACCGTGTTCTTTTTTTTATTTTATATTTTCAGATACATGAATGTTATACCCAACACGTGTACGAAGTGCATTCGAATTGTATTCACGTTCAATACTGTATTAAGTAATTTTTTAAATATCCACACATTATAGAAGAATTTTTCCACTTAACTTAGTAGGATGACTTAACAAAGCAAAACAATAAATAAGTTGGGCTTAGTTCATAAGCCCGAGCCCTCATCTAAATAAGTAAACATCAGCTAAATCTGAATTAAATTGGTTATCCAAATCAATTCAATAAAATAAACACCGCCTAAGATGATAAAATGGGCTCCTTTTATT
>NC_026154.1:664227-690208 GCF_000512975.1 Sesamum indicum
TTTTAAATTTCTCCCCCCCCCCCCCCCCCCCCCACCCCAAAAAAAAAAAATCCCCCCCAAAAAAGGAGAAATTACTTCTATGATTCAAATATTTTGACAAATAATGAATTTTTTAGTTCAAAAGATATAGTCCAAAAATTGTGATTTTTTATATTATTATTTTAGAATTATAACTATCGACATCCCATCATTGATTAATACCAATTAAATTTTTGAAAAAAAAAAATATGTAGAGTGCAAAACATTAGTGCTGTGGGCCGAGTTCTATGGAGTCTGTGATGGTCCATGATATCTGATGGACCTTTATTAGGCCTTGGTGCTGATGTGGGTGGGCCTGACTTAGCCACAATGGGCCACATAGCTCCAATTTTATATAAATTTATATAAAGCTATTTCTAATCTTAAAAATATAAATAAAGTTATTTCTAATTTTAAAAATACGGTGGATTTATTATTATGGAATTAGATGGTACGCTGCAACAAAATGCAAATGTCCCAGCATCATTGTAGTTGAATTCAATATCCAATAGCAGACTAGCAGCTGCCAGTTCATGCATTTAATTTTATTACATCAATATCTACTTTATCGGGTTGTACAAATACAGCAGCATTCATGCTGATGGGGAATCTAATGTTACACCCCCATGATCATCCAATTTTTTCAACAATATTTTCTGTCCTTAAAAAAAAAAAAAGAAAAGTTGTCAATAATGTCATTGAATGAATTATTTGATTCGTCAATGCATTATTTGCTTTAACGTACAATCAAGTCCTAAATCTACTTTTTGCATTGTGGTCCCTCACTTATCCAAACCTATTAGTTCTTCCCAACTCCATCTAAACTAAAATAAATATGAACCAAGTTGATGGAGGATAAATGGAATCGAGGGTAAAAAAGAGATTTTCTTTCTGATACGTTTAAAAAATGCACGGATCCAATTGATATAGACTACACTTAAAATTTGGGTAAAAAAGAATGCAAATCCTGAAAGAGGGACCTGCAAAAAGGTATTAGCACTCCAACTCCTAAGTTAGTTTCGAACTTAAGAATAAATAATTACAAATATAAATCGTAATACGAAATTGAGATATGATTAAGGAATTCATAGAAGAAATTGTGATCAGGTACAATTGGATAGCTAAAGTAAGAATACAAAGTAATTTTTCAGATTCTAGAGGGTGTCCCCGTTGGGGACTGCACTTGTATAAATAGAGGGAGCGTCTCCCTCTGCTAGGACTCTGCACACCACCTTTATTCTCGGAAAATAAGGCGGAATATGTGGGGATAAGGCATGATTTAATCTTATCTTTAACTGATCAACTCACAACAACACGTCTTTGCCTAGAGGAGAACCCCTTTTGTGCGAGGACTCTATTTTGCGGGAGTTTCTTCTAGGTTTACGAGACTTGGGTTTGAGGGTGCCTCCCTTCTCCTGGGCCGTCCTAGTTGTCAGGGGGGTCCTTCTGGGGCTGATGTGGTCCAATATAAATACTAACCTCGGGATTAATGAGATACTACTAGGAGAGTGGGTTGCCACGTGCGTGGATTTTTTTAGCCGAATATTTATCGGGCTTTGATCATGGTTCGAGAACCGCCTTCAGCCTCCTCCCTTTGGCAATGTATTTTCTGGGGGACGCTCCCCAAGGCCTCCTATCAAGTGTTCTTGGGCCTCTCATGACTTGGGTCTCATAGGATGTTATGAGCCTCTCGTTTCTTTCTTCTTTTTGGATCACTTGGGCCTTTTTGGGCCAACTTATGTTTATGAACATTAATAGCACCCCCCCCCCACTCTAATAAATGGAGATTTCGATACTTATTTAGAGTAAAAGTCTTTAGATGTGGGGTCCGAAGAATGAAATTTTCTTCTCTCTCTTTTTTTTTTTTTGAATTCCTGCAAAGAATGTTAGTAGCATAAGCATAAATAGAATAAAAAGAGAGCTTACTTCATGCCTGTATGGAGCAAGGCTTTTTATGAGGGTACATCCATGGAGGAGGGCTTAACGAGTGCATTTTGTGCTTAATCCGATGTTGGGATTTATTTTTCTACAAGAGAATGTTAAATAACAAAAACATGTATATATTATAAGTAGATCTTGCATGAAGTATAATTACTTTGCCTCCTCGGAGAAGGGCTTATTTGAGGAGGACCCTTCTTGGAGCAAGACTTAGTAATCTCACCGGAGGAAGAATAAGGTGTCCATTGGAAGCAGGACTTAGATGCCTCTGCGGAGGAGGGCTTAGGTGCCTACACGGGATAGAGCTTACAAGTCCCCCAAAGAAGGACTTAAGTGCCTGCCCAAAGGAGGGTTTCTGTGCCTGTGTGGAAGACATGACTTTTTATGAGAGGGACCTTGTGACATCTTTACATGCAAACATATTTTAACACTTCGAAGGTGGTAAAATAAACCTCCAAAATTATTAAGTTAAAATATTAAAAATACTCCTTGAGGAAAGCTTGTATGTGAAAACTGATTCAGTGAGGGGGATGCCCCCTCGGGGCAGAGCTTATTCTGAGAAGACGTCTAGGTGAAGCAGGTCCTCGTCCTCTTGTTCCTTGCGTTTTTCACAAAGACATCATTCTTGTACTCCCTAGCCTCCTCTAAATTGATGTATTGTTCAGCTAGTGCTAGGAGATTGAAAAAATTGTGAGGGCGCTTCTTAGTTAAGGACTTGAAGAAATCCCCATTGTAATCCCTGCGTAAAAACACAAATTAGTGTATTGGATATTGCAGTAGGGACCTCTAAGGCCGCTAAATTAAAGCATTAAAGATACTTCCTCAGTGATTTCTCTTTGTTGTAAAGAGAAAAGGCTCATGATTGTCTTTTGACATCGTTTACTGCTGGCAAATTGATGGAGATAGAGAGAGAGAGAGAGAGAGAGAGAGAGAGAGAATGAATTCTAAACGATCAGATGGATGCCGAGGCAATTGATTGAACATTGTTGGGCTGACTGTGTGAAGGTGGTTACAAACACATGGTACTTAACCCTAGTGGTGTAACGGTTGAGAAAGACAACATTCTCAAAGTAAGAGAGGTGCTCCTGCGGATCTGTGGTTCCGTTATACTCAGGCAGGTTGGGCTCTTTCCAGTTGAGGGGGAGTTTATCTACCATGATCTTTTCACTGAAGGGGATACCCTGCTGCTCTTCTGAAGGCGTTCTCGCGATTTGGTACTAGACATCTTAGGGGTTTTTTTGCAGACATTTTAGTCGTATGATCCATTGAGGAGAGACGTCCCCCTAGATTTGTGAGGAGGGGGGTCCTCAGTAAGACTGGCGGTGTAGGGGTATGGGATACCCTTTTACTTTCTTCTTTACGGATATCCACATCTGTTGGAGTTACTGTGTGGGCTGGGACTAGTGTCTCCATTTGCTCGCCTATGGTTGTCGTATCATCTGTTGTATGGTCCATAGGAGTCCTGGGGGGGAGCCTCCCCGATGAGGTGTCTAAGGAAGGACTATGGTGTGGAGGCTCAGTTAGAGGGTAAGCAGGTTTGGTGGTCTTGGGACCATCGCCCCACAGCCTTTTGTTTGTTTATTGCCAAGTATCTCCACAGCCTTTTGTTTGTTTGCGGGATTGTTGGGGTTTTCGTGGTAACTCACGTCTTTAACTTAAGTTTCCTACAAACGGCGCCAATGATGCATTCAAAAAATGCACAGGGCCAATTGGTATGGACTATGCTCAAAGCTTAGGCCAAAGCGAATACAAATCCTGAAGGGGGTCCTGCAAAAAGGCGTTAGCACTCCGACGCCCAAGTTAGTATTGGATTTACGAGAAAAATAATTCTAAGAAATAAAATGTAATGAGAAATCGTGATAGAGTAAGCTATTTCGTGAGAGAAATCGTAGTAAGAGTGCAATTCTAATGCTAAACCAAGAATAGAGAGTGGTTTTTCAAATTCTGGAGGGTGTCCCAGTAGAGGGATTAAAGGTCTCCCTATTGGAGTGCTGAAGGTGTTTCTGTTGGGGGATTGAACTTGTATTTATAGAGGGAGCATCTCCCTAGACTGGGACTCTACACACCTCTTTTATTCTCGAAAAAGGGGGCAAAATATGTGAAGATAAGACTCAGCCTACAACAACACGTCTTTGCCTAAGGAAGAACTCCTTTCGTGCGAGGACTCCTACTATGCGGGGAGTCCTTCTAAGTTTAAGAGTCCTATGTTTTGGGAGCACCTCCCTTCTCCCAGGTTATCCTAGTTGCCAGGGGGATCCTCTTAGATTTGATGTGGTCCAATGTGGATGCTAACCTCGGGTTGATGTGTTGCCACATAGGAAAGTGGGATGCCAAGTGTGTGTGCCTTTTGGGTCGAATATTTATCAGGCTTTGATCATAGTCCAAGTAGGGGATGCCTTCAACCTCCTTCCTTTGCCAATTTATTTTTTGAGGAGCACTCGCCAAGTTCGACTATTAAGTGTTCTTGGGCCTCTCATAACTTAGGCCTCCTAGGATGTTACGGGCCTCTCGTTTCTTTCTTTTTTTTTTTTTTTTGATCTTTTGAACTCTTTGAACCAATCTATTTTTATGCACATCAAATATAATATTAGATCGTAGTACGAATTGAGCATAATTGTTACATGAACATATGTGTTTTTATTACTATTAGAGTTATGGGTTTATCGGTAAAAGCACGAACTGCACTGACTAAAAATAGTTAATACTACACTATATATCATTCAGATCCTAAAATTTAGAACAATCAATACATGAATTTCCAATATTACAAGAGAGGCACAAAGATTAACCTCCACAACAAATTGATACACATAAAATTTCCGACGGCCATATATATAGCCTGTCAACACGATCTGAATACTTCAATTGCTTTTATTGGGTCATTACAGCACATATATATAATTGATTAATTTCTTGTAATGATTTTGACATCAAAATCTTCTAAGGTTGAATGAGTAGTGATCATGCGAGGGAATGATGTTGTTACTATAATGGGTAATAACCCCTCTTGAGTTATGGTCGGAAGGCCTTTGAGACTTATAAGTTCCTGATCCTGTGAATGTTCTTCCTTGTTTGGCATTTTTCCTTCTAGGGTTGGAAGAACGAGGAATGAAAACTCCCGTGCCTTTGCTTTCTCTTTTGCTGCTCGGTTGATGCTCGTAGTTCAGGATTGACGCTTGTGCTACCGGACGAATTAACGCTGGGTTGAAACCCTGGAAAACGAAAATAATTACAACCTCAAAAATAGAAAAAGCTGTCCAAATCTTGATTAAGTTAGTATTTAAGTTGCACCAAAAAAATGGGACTCATAAAAAAGCTGAATACTTACTTTTAGTTGTCGTGGATTTTCTATTACACTTACATGTTGCATGTTATGCCACACATACATATTCTTCTTTGAATTAAATTATAACTTAAAAGTGGGCCGCATACAACAGACACATGAATGTTACATTTGACACGAGTGCACATACAATAAAAGATCATTTACCATACTTGTATGAGATAAGGAGTGATCCTAGTCCTTACAAAATTCAACTCTGGCAAATATTGAAGTGCGCTTTGTCATCCTACTATATTTATTCTGTGATATGAGTTATATGATGACATAAATAAAAAAATTCATGTATTAAATATTCTATGTTTACTTAGGTTGTTTGAATCAAGTAATTTTGGATTTTAACCCAAATAATAATTAATACGGATTAGGACTCCTAAATTCAAAATAAATATCTTATCTAAATATATTAGACTGTTCATTCAACCTAATAATGGGAAGTAACCGGAGCCTTGGGGTACGGGAGACTGACATATGTGTGTCATTCACTCAAAGGGAGAGTAATAAATACAATTTGATGGACTTCGGTTTAGTAAATGAAGTAAACTAAGACAAAACCTAGTGGTTTTCTTGGACATGATTAACATAGGAAGATGAAGAACAAGACAGGAGATGAGTAAGAACCTGTAGATTGACAGATGGACAATGAGCAAGTGAGTCGTCATCATCATCATCATCCATGATGAGAAGAGAGATTTGTCTGCTCAAGTCTTTAAAGAAAACATCATCCTCTAACTCCAAAGCAGCTTCCATGAGTGTGTGTGTGTGTGTGTTTGTCCTAAAGAAATGCTTGAAGAGCTTCAAACAATCAAACAAGCAGATTACCAGTCACAACTTCTGCTTCTGATACTGCACTTTTTTTCTTTTCTCCAGTTGAATCAGATGCCTAAGTGTTTTAAATAGGGAAGAAAAGGCAAAGGGATGGGATCCAAATAGGGGGTGGGCATGTGGGGGGGTGGGGTCAAGAAAGTCAGTTGGCCATCCTGTCGCAAGTCCATTGCACCAGCCCCACAAGGATGTAATCATCAAAGTGTGTGTGTGTGTGTGTGTGTGTGTTTATGATATTATCCAGTTGTTGGGGAGAAAGGGATGAGGAAGAAGACCCACAGCCCAGATTATCTCATCCAGAGATAGACTTCTATATCTTCAGGGGATATATAATTGGTTCTCAGTCTACACACCAATTCTCCTCTCATCCACTTGTTATTCTTCACACTTTCACTCTTAACACTTCCACTGTTTGATTCTTGAGGCATGCAATACACCACTTGCAGACAAATGATTATGATTGTGTTTATGTCTTAATCCAGCAGTTGGATGGGAAACTCCAGCCAGAGTCACCTTCACTCAAACAAGTACATCATATCACAAGTATATCCTACTCAAATTATCATCGTATAATATATTAAGTTAATCCTGATTAGATTTTCAATTGAGAAAATTCTTGCCCAAATCAATGAGACACACGTTCATTATACTTTTCCACCAAATTAAGTGTATATCTACTATTTGTTTGGATTCTTGACTCAAATAGTTGGCCCTTTGGTTGATTTAGTTGACAATTCTTACACATATTCCACCACAATCTTATGCGGCATTTGATGGGGCAAATGCTAATGACAACTCTTTAAAATATAGGTGCAAATCGGCCCACAAGAGAATTTGTTGAAATCTGGACCATAATTTGACATCTATAGAGTCATCAAGAAAAGTTGGGATTTAAGAGCCTTAATTCACTGTGTGAAGGGCATAGTAAAGCTCCGTTTACTTTATGATGAGTTATTTGAGTAATAGGACAAAAAATAAGTCATGTACTAATTATACTATATTTATTTGAATTATTTGAGTTGAATTGTTCAAAAAGAATAGTAATTTGTGTCGAACTTACAAATAAAAATCAAACCGTAACATAAACACCTTATAAGGGTGCGTTTAGCGTTTGATCCAACCTGATAAGGAGAAGCAAACGGAGCCTTAAATGATTGGATGTCTCATACTCTCTACTCCAATTGAAGTAAAATCTACCGTATGAATTTTCCTCTTCTATTGTACCCTCTCAAAATTGCATTGACAAGTCTTATTCAGGGGGGGGAAGAAAAATAAAAAGTTGATGGGCCCCACTTACTATGGATAGACACTGTCTTGTGGGATTGACAGAATCATGTAGAGATATTCAGCCCGGATTTTCTCAAGATCTAATGGCCCATTTAACTTTTCAGTCCAGTCCTTGTCTGGTAAAACATGACTCAATCAATAGGGATACAAAGTACTGAATTACTCAAGTCCAACACTCATTAAAAAGTTTTATGAAAATTTCAGGACAATCACAGCTATTTATGTATGCTCGAAATTCTAAAAGCCACCAAGAATGACCCATTCGGAAGTGCCTATCACATTCCAGCTGACTACACTTTCCGGGGTTGTATATATAACTTAGCTTATCTTCCAATAAATTTGAGAATTATGACAACCTCCTGTGGTCCAGAGCCCACAACGCTTGCTGGCTGACCCCACTGCACAGGATCATTGAGCTAGCACACTTCATTTTCGTCTCTGCATCCACCCTTTTTTCCTCCCTACCATTATTTATATGGACTTTTATACAGAAAAACACCTTGTACCATATCACATTCAATACAAATTTCCAGGCCAAAAAGCTGGCCACAAAAGGCCTAGTTGATGACTTCATTTGTGGAATCAGAGTCTGGAAATTTGTGGTCACAATTTGGGTGGCCAGAGTTAGGACTGGAGGGTCATTCTAACACAACTTGGTATTATAAGAACAATAAGATATAGCCGACAATCACCAATCTGTGCATACATTAGCAAATTTCCAATTTCATTGATGTATATCATGATGCAATTCACAGGCTTCATCCAACAAAAAACGAGGAAAATAATGGAAGGATGTTACCGAACAAAAGGGATCCCCTGAATCAGCCATAGTGGTTCCTGCTTTCCATGATTTTGTCGCAAAAATTATGATATCAAAGGGAACGAAGGGACTCGTATGCTACTGGATAAACAGTCACAGGACATCTGAAATTGGAGACTACAAGTAATTCAAGAATTATGCTCCGCCAGCCATATCGATATCTGCAATGCCGTCAACTCCCCTGAACACAACACGTAATTTCCTTAAACAAGATTGCTTCTTGTCACCCTTCCCAGCCATACCATTAACATGAATGACGTCTTTGGCTACTCCACCCATTAGTTCGAAAAGAGGTAAATCCAGATTCGATCGAGTCATCTCTTCCAGTACAGGAGGTGCCTGCATATACAAATTCTTCCCTCTGTGTGTTACGCTCACTCTACTCAGAAGCAGCCTAGGGTGATCTTCCAATTGATCAATGAACTGTTGCACCGCATAAGTGTAACACAAATGGCCAACAACAGTCAGAATAACAGCAATGAAAGTTATATAGTCTATAAGAGTCTCACTGAAGAAAGAGAGTTCCACCTTTTTAAGAGTGACAGATTTGTCCAACTCAATAAGCACACCCGGACCACAAACGAGACAGTCTTTGTCCCTCACAAACTCTGTAACTTTGGTATGGAGCCCTTCAACTCCATTATACCTGTGACATGAAGTGCATTTAGTATTAACAGGTATAATGCCAAATAATTATCCAACTGAAACCAAATGTTTCTATGGAAATGATCACTTCGACATAACAAAATCAAGAAGTTAAAGGAGGCATACGTTAAATAATTTGACAACGTCTTGCTGCATCCAGAAACAATCTTCAAGGTCTCCAAAGCACATGCAGCGGAGATAATAGCATTGGTAGAAGCTATAGCGGGAATGATATTTTTCACCACACCCTGTAAACAAAGTTGTTTGTTATTGCATAAACTATACAGTTATAAGCAACCAGTGGTAACAAACGATTTGAGTAATGACGCAACTATTACCATACCTCCTAAATCAGTGGTGCAACCATTTTTACCACCGATTCTCAGATTTTTTTAATTTGATTAAAAGTTATCACTAGCCATGTAAATGATTAGAGCTGCATTGGAAACCTTAACAGCATTTACCACCAGAAATCCTGCAGCTGAAAGGTAATTATTGCAAGACACATGCTGACCTGCGTAAAAGAATATGTAACTCCTGGAATTCCGAAAAGTTCTGCCCTCTTGACAGCCTGTGAGGATGAATTAAATGAATTAAAGGAGAAGAGCAATGAGATAATAGGATACAACTCCCAACATCTTTGTTGTCAATTTACTCGTTAAAAGATATACGTATTATTTGTATACCTCTGAATAAACCCATTGCATGTCTTCAGGATTATCTGGATCGAAGCTTCTGCTACCATGAACCTGCAAGTGAAAAATATTATATCCAGATGACTAAGTAATGCAGAAGCATCTCCATGAATAAATATGGAGAAAAAGTAGAACTAGAGTTTATATGCTTACCTCGTTCCATTTAATTAAATGGGCATATTCAATACAATGGGCAGCAGTTCTCGGAGTTTCTGCTAAAGTACACAAAGGAAATTTCACTTGTGGAGGAAATAACCAAATGGTACACTCAAAACATGGCGTTGTTCCTGGTACTATAATCCTTGCATGGCCCTTGAATCCTTCAGTTCCACCATCCACCATAGGTTTAACAGTTTCTTCTCGGGGATTATCTTCTGAGTCATACTCTTGTTAATAAGAAAAAGACACAAAACATAAGCTCAGACAGGCTATTGACTTGTATTCATCTTGTGCACACGAACAAAATTGACAAAGTACATCGGCAGACAGCTTATGTATCAGGTCCAAACTCAACAGAATACCTGAATGAAATTATTTTGTTACATGCATGTGCTTTAGCAGATTTTAATAGTTCTTTATATAGATGATTGGTGGTTGAGGGTGGGAGGTTGGCTAATGTGAGGTTTGGAACATAGTGCAATCAAACTCATTAAATCTTGGTCAAGGGATGTGCTTCACAGTGCTTTCTGGAGCAATTCAACAGAAGACCAAGAAATAGAGGTGGAATTTATGTTAACAGAAGGTTGTATAGCACCTGGATGTTGGCTTAGGTTAAATTTAGTGTTACATGTAATGTAACTCTTATCAATAAGAATCTGACTGGATCAGAACTCTAAAGGAAAAAGCTAATGCGTTCAGTTGTTCAACCAAAACAAAATTAAAAGATGAGACACAGGTTAGTAGCAAAGGAATTGCGGTGTCAGGTCCAAGTCCCAGTTTATCGTTATTTCTCACACTTATCAAGGTTTACTGTTCTTAACTATCAGCCATAAATCTCCTACACATAATTGTGATAAAATAAACAAAATGTGTGTAGTAAACATG
Source organism: Sesamum indicum (assembly GCF_000512975.1). Lineage (NCBI taxonomy): Eukaryota > Viridiplantae > Streptophyta > Magnoliopsida > Lamiales > Pedaliaceae > Sesamum > Sesamum indicum. Next base: position 674,840 of record NC_026154.1, read on the forward strand.
ATAGCTTATCATATTCTCCAAGTCCTGTATTTCATAATTGCTACAGCTCAATCCAAGTGGAGAAGTCAAACCTAGGAAGCCACAAGCCACTGCATTTATGTAGCTCCGAGCCTCAACTGAATCAAGGCCAAGGACGATAATGCTGAAATCACTATAGAAATCCAATGGTTTGTCCTCAATGCGACAGAAATGTGGAGTGATATTTACACCATTAACTCTTTCCATGACTCGTTTTGCAGCTACTTCAGCCTTTGGCTTTCCCACATCTTCAAGCCTACAGAGAAGATAATGGACATTAATTCTTTTCAAAATGATGTAAAATTACACTAGAAAGGCAGTCTGAATTGAGATCGGAAAATATGATTGCATAACACTTACACACGTATACACTTCCTCCAGGAAGTCTTAGTGTCATAGCAAAAAACTGTAAAGATTGGGTTAATTGACAGTTGATCCATAATTTGGAGCTTGGAACCCAAATGTATTTTGTTATTGTCTTTGGCAATATGAATTACAGCATCAAGATCATTAAGATTAGTAAGCTACTCATGTAGGCCGCAGATCAGGTCGAGGGAAAAATTCAAGAAATTGTCAACCTTGCAATAATAGTACCATGCTTTAATGCAAGAATTGCAAATCCAAAGACTGGTATTCATGCATTAATGTAAGGATTCAGATTAGTCTAACACCTGTTTTGATTTCACATCAGTCCTTAAGTGCAAGCCAAGAATCAAAATGTGTAAGATAATAGGCTCAGTTATTAAATACTTATGTTCCTTAAAAATAAAAATCATGTGACTTAAAGCCACTTTTTGCACAACAATAACGTGTAAAATGATATATAACCACCCCACAAGATATTAGAATAGGCCAAACCCAGAATTCACACAGACGGAAATTCAAATGCTACTCAACAAAATGGAGCACCTTGTCAGGCAACAGTTAATTCAACATATACTTCCCTAAATCATCACAAAACCTGAAAAGACAACATTATCAACTGGCACAATTCTTAAAATTTAACTTGCATGCTTGATTAATTAGGGCCACTGATATAACACTACGAGCAGTTGCAAATAACAAGAAGCATCATATGTACCTGAAGAGGAACTGACGATTAAGGTTCGTGACCTCAATGCGGTCCATATCAATTACATCAAGATATTTGAACCCAGTTAAAGCCAAGTCCTTCAGCAACTCGCAGCCCAGCCCACCTGCCCCCACCACCAAAACTTTCACATATTCTTTTATGTCGTCTCTCAGCTACAACAATTGAAATAACAACAGTATTGATCATCAGAAACAGTTAAAAATGTTGAAAATCAATGCACATAAGCCATTCGGGAGAACGACACCAAGATAAACACCAAAGTAAAGGAGAAATTTACTTGTGGGCCGGCTCAATTTCGATCCCACAAGCTGGAAAAGAAGTCTAAATAGCCAAACAGATATACAATGTGGCTAACTGAATGCAGATCAACTGTTTGTAAATTGACACAACGAGAACAGAGAAACTAAAAGAGGGAGTTTACTTCTGGGCCGGGCTCAAAATTCGGGCCAACAAGGTGGCCGGGCCGGAGGAGGAGCTTGTCGAGGTCTCTTGATCTGCTGGGCTGCGACACCGCCATATTTGTTACACTGTAAAAAGCTTCTTAATTATTTCTTTCTGCGTGCGAAATTGTGAAGGAGGACCTTCAGATAAATGGCAGGAACCCTCTGCAGTGAATTTATATACAATACAAACAGTTTTGAAGCTTAAATCATCTCTGGTACGCGACTCCGAGTGTTAGAGGATTCTTTACCCAAATAGCGACTCAGGTATGGAGTAACTCGTTTCAAAAAACCCGACTTTGAGAGAAACGTGGAAACTTTGCTGCGCGGGTAGCTTAGAATTTACGCTAGGGGTGCTACTTGTCTTAACCTACGCACTTGTCCTTTTTATTATCTCTCTTTTAAGTTTAATCCAACCACCGCCTGGGGTGGGTTGCCCTTTCTAAGCAAAATCGTAAATAGGCCCCAACTTTGGTGTAAACCCGCAGCCCCATATCAATAAGTAGGTCTCTGTAATCAATTCTCTCTCTTATGTCCTAAATATTTGTTGTTGATATATTTAAATAGTGATATACATTCTGCAAAATTTCTCTTGCAAAAAATGGCGTTTACAATATGCATTTCGTATTTCATGTCAAAGATCCACTCTAAATTTACCATCTTCGTCTGTGTTGTATTAACATAACATTTTTTTTGTAAAATAAAAGGAAAGGAATTTATGTATCTGTTGCTCACTTATAACTAAATTCCAAATCTCTTTTTTGTTAAAAATTAAACAAAAATGTACCTAAACTTCTGCTATTCCTAAGTCAGAACTCTGCACCAGCTGATCTTGCCTTTGCTCACTTCCATCTTCTGATCAAAGCTGATGTCTTCTTGCACCATATAACTTATATACATTTTCCACAACCTATCATACTTGTGCATAGTACCTCGACGAATTTGAGGTTTTATTAGCTTCGCGCTTTAAAACAAGGGCATAGAGCAACTCATTCCATGCGTCAGGGACGCCCGGTAGACACCAATGGCTGCAGTCCTGCCGACGAAGAGGCGCAGGGCCGACTTTTGGACCCAAGTAATACAAAGACGAGTGCCCGTCTTTTCTTCTTGATGTCATGTGAGTTACGTTTAGCACGTCAAACGTTCTTGAATTGGATACGTTTGAGTGAGCAGTGATGACTTGGCTGAAAATGCTGTATTTAGTCCATGTGTGAGACGGCACCAATGAAGAACTGAGCTCCGGAAGGGTTTCCAAGTGGCACGTTCCACCTGATCTCCAATCGCCGCCCCTGAAAAATTCATGTTCAGGTTGCTATTGCTTACTCAAAATGAACTGGAAACCTTATTATAGATGTAATGTGACTGGAACACAGTGCCAAAACTTCATCATATCTTGTCGTTGCATAAGCCACTTCATCATATCTCTTACTAAAAAAGAACTTTGTCGTATTTATAATACAACCAGATTTAGCCCTGAGCACCAAATAATAGATTTGCAAAGTGTACTTGGTGCAAACCTGAAGTGTACAGGAGCATATGTCCGAAAGAAGACTTGTGTCTTGGTAGTATTTACTTCACGATGAATCCATTCGACGACTGTTTCCAAGGCTTTCTGGTATGCACTGTCAACTTTCATATCCATCTTCACATTTGGACCTTCTTGGAAGTAACAACCTCTGAGAATCCATGTAACATTATCAGCAACTTGAAAACAGTAAATGAGCAAGCAAATCACATAACAACAACACTGCCTAACAGGACAAGACATTTTCCCGTTCAGTGACTCTCATCCTGGCCAATAATCAACACATAGTCTAAACTATGAAATCAGAATGAAAAGCTTCGCCAAATTCGACAATATATGACAGAACAAAGTGACGTGAGATTACCCTCTTGCAGTCTTCTCATAATTCCACCAATGTCCCGTGTTGAAAATGAGTATATCTGCATCTTTCCATCTGGACGACGTCCAATCCATTTGATCTAGTTTCAGTGTAGTTTTAATTTTAAGTGGAACTTGGGCCGGAGGTCGGCTTTGCAGTACTAGAAACGGAGCCCTGTAGTACTCCACTGTGCAATTATAGTCCATAAACTTGAAAACCAAGTAGCCTTTGTGCTTTGTGATAGGGTTGCCATTTACTTCATATATTGAGTCCTTGTTCACTATAGCAGAAGACAGCATGCAGAGCAGAGACTCCCACTGGTTTCTCCCGATTGAGTCCCCCGCAAACACAACACGTTTATTTCGCAATTTCTCCAGCATGATCTTTGCATCAAATCTGTCTTACAAGTAGGGAGGAATATTATGAGTCACGATTCCTTTCATGATCAATGTTTTAGAATTTCTTCACAGAATTATTAGATCATACATGAAAAATGTGAAAAGGATCAATCTGAACTTCTACTCCTTAGAAATTTCAATATGCATATCAGATCAAGTCTAAATGGAGGTCCCTGTCATTGACATCTGAGATAATTTTTCCTAAGCTGAAGGACAATGACAGGAAGGCATAAAGTCAACTGCATAACTAACAACATACTATCACTGATATTAGAAGAATTCCTTAAAACCATTACTAAAAGACTCAGAAACAAAAAAAGAACAAAACTAAAGGGAAAGCATTTGTAAATAAACTGTTGGTGCAACATAATCTTGATAAAGCAAGAAAACACAAGCAAAAATGCACTTCTCCAATTGAGAAAATTGGGAAATAAATGATGAAAAACAACAGTAATAAAACCTGGGCAAGTTGCACTCTCTGGGCTGCCACCTCCACTTGGTGTAGAAAAGATCCGGCCTTCCATTTTCTGAACACCTGAATCCTTCATCCAAGAACCTGCAATCCTTTGATTGGTACAGAGGATAACTCTCATCCCACACCCAATCACCATCAAACACATCACACCCACCATTAATTTCACTCAAAAAATCAATCTTTTTACTGCTGTGGTTACCACCCTCACCATCACCATCAATTTTCAACCAGAGAAGCCTCTCACTCTGTGATGGAAACCTCACCCCTTTTCTCGCACTTGTGTAATCCAACAAAAAGAAGCAAAAAATAACACAAACTGTCAGTCCAAGAATCCCCACAGAGGGCTCAAAAAGCCTAAAACGCTTCACTTTCTTGTAAAAATCCACAAAATTCATAGCCTCGGCGGTTTCTGCAGATGGGCTGCTGGACATTTGAAAGAATTCTGAATCAAGATACGGTTTTTATTATTATATTTCCTGAAGAGTATTTACATGTACATAAATAGGGAGAGGAAGGGGAGGATGTAAAACTCAAGAGTTGTAGTGTGCAAGCAAATCAACAACTGAAATCATCATATCGAATTTGGCTTTTGAGAGTTGAAAGAGAGTGTGTACTGTGTGTTTCTTTCTTTTTGGTTCTTTTGGCTTCTTTACTTGTTGAAGGAGTAATGGCTGGCCACTGACTGTTGTATAGGATTGTTTTTTCTGCAATAGTGTGATTAGTTACAAAAGGGAGAGTGAGAAAGAGAGAGGGGTGTCTGGAAAGCAAGGAACCAAGAATGGCAGAGAGAGAGATAGAAGGAGAGAGAATGGCAGAGAGAGAGAGAGAGAGTGGGCAACTGTAATGATGGGGTAGTGGGGTGGGGTGGTGCTGCAGTGCAGGCAATGAAGATTAAATTCAAATCCAGATAGGATCTCTGGTACTTTATTACAGTTAGTTTTTCCAAAAAATAAATAAATAACAATAATCAGATTTCTCAGAGAAAAATAAAGGGATAGTTTAGGAAATTTAAATTTTAAGATGATCTATTTTAACATAATCTTTCTATCAATTTTTTTAATCTTTGTAATCAGATTTGTAAGAGCTTTGCCATCCCAACTTGGAATTCATATAAACTTGCGCTGTAATTTGCTAATATTAATTTTACAGTTCCATAGTACCTGTGTTGTTTTAAATTAATCTTATGAAAATTCCCCAAGAAATGGTGTTTCAATTCTTTTAAGTAAGTTATAATAGTATTATGTTAGTAATATAATCAATCACTAACTGTAAATATTTCAGTAACTTATATAAATTATAAAAAAGTAACAAAATAAACAAACTTACATATACAAAATAAATAATCGCGCTTCTAATAAAATCTTAACGTTGATCCTCCTATTTAAAACATTGATGCCCTAATGAATCTTTTCATAATTCAGATTATCTTTTGCGTCTATTAATTAGGTTTTGTTTTACATTCATTTTTTCCTAAGTTATTTCATATTTCATTTTCAATTACTTATTTGAATTTTGTACTCATATATTTGGATTCGCGTATAAAAAATTATCATAGACCAATAATATTTTGTTCGATTGGCTCCTTCTTAAATTATTACACATATAACTTTATTTTATTCAATTTTTCATGGGAAATAAATTATGAGTCGTTAAGCATTATGTATGCCAAAAAAAAACCCTAATCAGAATAGCAGTGTTCATCACAAGAATAATTGAGTTTCAATTAAAAACAGGAAAAGGAATTGCATAAAACCGTTGCTATTATCAAAGCACAAATGGGATGAAAGATAACTTTAGTGAAATTCTTTTCAAAGTTTTTACTCTTAAAAATTGCGTGGAAAAAAGCAACTTTTGGGGGCAAAAGCCAAACGAATACTTCCTTAGTAACGGTTAACAAACAGTGCCACACGTTCTTCTCGCATTTGCCATTTGCATTCCCGCGAGGAAAATGACAAATTTTCTCTTTTATTTTTATTTTTAGGTTCGATTTTCTTTTCCAAAACAAGTTAGAACAGACAATATTTCAAACGACATAGCATTGATCGAATTCAGCAATTATATTTAGGTACTTTGAAAGGGCTAAAACGTATCCAAACGTAATTTTTATATAGGAAAAGTATCATTTTAGTCCGCTAAGTATACCTAATTTTAATTTTATTTCGATAACTATGTCCATTTTTGTTTAGGTCCAGTAACTTACAAAATTGCTTACTTTTAATCCTCTGACAGATTTTCGGACAATTTTACCCCTATGAGTACATATAGATTAAAACTGTATTTCAAAAGTTGCATAGGGGTAAAATTGTCCGAAAAGCTGACAGAGGACTAAAAGTAAGCAATTTCGTAAGTTACTGAACTTAAACAAAAATGGACATAATTATCAGACTAAAATTAAATTAGGCATACTTAGCGGACTAAAATAATATTTTTCTCTTTTTATATCTTACAAAACCCTGAATCCACGTACACTATGTCCAAGTGCAAACTCGACCGCCTATGTGCAGAGCCACCACAACTATTCGTTCAAAATGAAATTAATTGTTCGCAGAAAATTATACAACTCAATTATATTGGTAGATACAGATTTCCATAATAAATATTTTTTCAGAATGAAGCCAAAAATTCTTTATTAATAATTTTATCTGCACCCCTATCATTTTATCATAGTAAGAATTATGATATGCAACTCTAACTACGTGTGGTGGAATAATACATAAATAAAATAAATAGTGTTATTATAAAAACACGATATTGAAAATGGTGAGAAACAGCATAAAACATGTAGCGTGAGGGTCTTAAAATGTGAGTAGAGTATGTCTCGACATTTCAGCTGTCTCCATCTTAAGTTTATATAAATACCAAGATCACGTGTGATGCTGTCTACATTAACTGCTTCATCATATTCACTCTCTTAATCATACCTTTAAAACTCTACCTCCTTTGCTTTTTTTAAGATACGTCCGCATCAACACATTAATTGCACTTTAATTTACAAATTAATTAATAGTTTTTTATATTAATAAAAACGTATTATTTTTTGTCTTTTCTCGAGTTATAAATAAGTTTACCAAAATTCATTTATGCTGTTATAAAAGAGAACATTGTTGTTATGTCAATTTTTGAATATTTAAATTTACTATTTAATTCAACCCGTGTCTATCTATATATATACTTCAATAAAATTTTATTGTAATATTAATTTTAAGTCTTTTAATAAACTTATATTTACAACTTCTTTTTTCCTCTTGCACTTCACACAACGTTTCTTTCTTCTCGTAAATTTATTTCTTTTTACGTTTCTTTATTTTCTTCGCCCCTCTCATATTTGTTTTCTTTTATATATATTTTTTTTCATTTTACACCAAGATTTTTTTTTGTCGAAAACTTGTCCTACCCGAAACTCAAGACTCAGCTGATTGAACCTATAGGCTTGTTTTAATTTTTGAAATTTTTCATGGAATATATTTTTAGAATTGTTATTTATGATTTTTGAAAAATGAAAAAAAAAGGATTTATTAACAAAGAACTAAACATATATAATTTTCAGATCTAAACTGGCTTATTTAATAAGAAATTTAAATATATTTTTTGTTTCAATACATGATAGAAATATATATTACTTTAAAAAATTATATAATATGGATAATTACACTCTTCTCTCCTAGGATTTGGTGTAATTATACGTAAATTTGTTGTAGTTTGAAAAATTATATCTAATACCCTAATGTTTTCTTACGTTTTAAAAATAAGTCCCCCCATTAGAAAAATTCACCGTATTTGTTGATATTAAAAAAAAGATAAAAAAAAAAAGAAGGTCTATATGTATCCTTAATTGACTTATTACCCTCATACATCTTCATCCCATAATGCATCTGAGAAGGTATATTTTCACTGTTATAAGGGTAGTTTAGTTCGAGAAAAATTATTTAACCTACAATAAGTCAGTCGAGGGTAAATATCAATTTTCATTCAACTTTTTATTAATATCAATAAATTTAATGAATTTGGACTAACGAAGAGATTTTTATTTGTTAGATGGAAGCAAACATCAGGGGTGCTAGATCTAATTTTCCCAACTACAGAAGATTTATGTGTAATTACATCACATTTCAGAAAAAATAGTATAATTATCACTATATTATTCTAAGAGATAACATATTTCAATTTTTTTTTTCTCAATCTCATGCATGACTAATTTAAAACATAAAAGGATTTTAATTGAAATCTTCTAACAAATCTAATGTTTGCTCATTTTCTCAAGCTCTCAAAAATTTATTGAGACTGGACTGTTTTCGGGACCACTACGACGTTGAGGTCGGATCAATAATTTTTATATATATAGCATTTAATAAATTAAAATTTATGATTATAAGTTAAGAAAGCAACATGGATTCTTCTTTAAAATAAATTTGGAGTATGAGTTGGGGGCATTATTTAGGCATATCCAAACATCATCAAAATTTACTTTATTTTATTTTTATTTATGTTGGTAATGGAATGGAATAATGACAAGCCAAATTCCAATACAACAAGCAAAGTATGGTTTCCTAATAAAAAAGTTAAAAAAAAAAAAAAAAATTGGGTGTGTGATCTGGTGGGCACAGTCACAGACTCACAGTGTTGTGCACTAGAAATGAACGGTTCAAAGTAAAAGGGAATCCTATTATCATATAATACATGCACCAAAACTTTGATTAGACTTGCACCAAATTTTTGCTTAAAAGATAAGCCACTTATTTAAATTTGGGATTACATCTTCATCACAATAAATCAGTCCTGCCCCTCTCAATTAAATATTAGTTAAATTAGAATAAGGATAAATTACAAACAACTATCATATAAATTTGTTATAATTACAAATACCTTTTTATTATTTAAAAAATTATAAAATTTCCTTAAAATTAATGGTCATATATCCTCGTGACCGTCGATTGTAAGGGGTATTTGTTAAATGACTTTTAATTCCAAAAGATATTTGTAATTTTTTAAATAATGATAGATATTTATTTAGAGGAGTTTGTTGTAATTTACTCTTAGAATAAACAATACTTCAATATCTAAAATAAAAAAAATTGTTAATGAAACTTGATTTAATTGATGAAGCTGAGGCCTCGTGGGTTCAAATTCCATCGATGTATAAGTATTGATCTATTTTAATAATAATAGTTAGTTTATTATAATAATAATTATTTGATATATGCTAATTAACGTATATTGATTATTGACGATTGATATTCATAATTGATATTCATAATGTAATTGTACTCTATTCGGTTTGACAAAAGAGATCAAAACGAAAGCCCAATACAAACAAAATAGTTTCCCAATCAAAGAACATAATTTCATGTATGATTCGAGACACTTGAATACTCCTCGATTATGCTTTCAATACTTCAAAATGTTTCAAAATAATAACATTTAAAAGAAAACCTATTTCTCAAACTGGATCGGTGTGGGAGTTGTGTTGGTGTAAGCAGCTCATGATACAAGTTTCCTTTTTGTCATAATATCGCTCTATTAATGTAAATTACTAAGTACGACAGAAAGTTGAGGGGAAAATGTAATACAACACAGTCTATCACTGCCAGCTCTATCTGAAGAGGTTTCGTGGTCATAAAACACATGCTTTCAACTTTAAGACAACATTTGATTTCGGCATGTTGTAAAAATGTTTCACTAAATTACAACAACAGAAGACTTTACCGCTCCCGTGACCAGTTGCTTGGTAGACTCCAAACTTCAGGGATAAGTTCTCCACAGCCTTGGTTGATTGACGGCCCACAGCAGCAAACTCCTGATCAAATCCGGTATTGTAAACCAGTGAAAAAATGACAACTTGGAACTCATGAGATAAATGTGAAATCTATGTGGTCCATGTGCCCCTGCTCAGAAGTCATACAGCGCTCCTAGCTCGTCTTAATATGAGTGCACAAGACATCACCACTGCAGCATAAGGCTTAACATTCAAGAATGAATGAGTAATCAGCAATCTGATTCTACCTGCAATCTGTGCAATTCTTGAAAACTTGAAACAATGAACTAAAGGCAGAAGCAGCAACGGTTCAACCCTCAAACGACCATCTCAATTCCTCACTGCAATTAGTGCTCTGCCGCAAGTGCAAGAAAGTAGCTATTCTTTGCGGACAGTACTGACCACAAAAACCCCTGTTGTAATGAGCCAAATACATAAAGCTACAATATCCTGAACCTCTTTAGCGCTAGCTACCAGTGTGTTTTAAACCTAAAAAAGAAAAGATTAGGCAGCCCTATGTTGATCAACAACTTCCGCAACATCTTTTCTACCACTTTCAAACTTTTGATTCCATGATCCCCGCGAATGCTAAAGAGTAACAACTTGCCGTCAACTACTATGTTAAAATAGAGACCAACATAACACATATTAAGCCCAACTCTCATATTTGCACACTTTTTTGAAGTAGTTCAACACATTGTACGTCTAGCAAGATGTGGCACCACCTCCCTCATTAACGATTCGACTTATTAACAAATCTAAACTCAACAAGGACTAAACTCCTAGTTAAATCATTCATATAGGGCTGTCAGTAGGTTCAACCAATCAAGAATAAATTGGAATTGCCTCAAAGAAAGCTCGACCAAGCTCGAGACGAAAGTTTAACTGCATGGAGCTTGAAAGCCTTCACCTTCTAATCATTCAGCTACTTCAAAGCGACTTCACTAAGCTAAGTAATCAAACTGCTCAGTTCCGCTTGCAAAAAACACCTCTGGGCTCGGCCCAGAAGATAAACAAGTCAAGATTTTTCTGGTTGTCATTTATTATACCAAGATGAGATTCATCAACCTAAAAGTGGGCTGAGGTCGAGCCCATGTACATCCCTCTACGGCTCTACATCATGATAAATACACTCGTCATCACCATGTCTACTCTTCAAGTTCTCAACTTTAAGCAATTTAACAATAACCGTTAGAACTAAAATGTGAACAGCTATAATTCAAGAAACATAAGCAAGTTTATTGAGAAACATAAGCAGCTATAACAACATTCATTATCCCCATCTCTAGTCCTAAACTTTTCAACTTTAACAACAGTAGAATTAAAAGCGCATATCGTACCTCAAGAAACCTAAGCATGTCATTGTACTAAGAAATAATCCAGAAAACTCTTTAAAGATAAAACGAAAAAAGAAAGAAAAAAACAACACGAAAACACATAATTTTCATAGCTTATGATCCGAATTTGGGAGCCCATCCGAGAGAACTGTGCCGGAAGTGTGAAAGCTGTCATCAAAACTATCTTCGGCCTGAGAGGAAGCGGACTGGGCTTGGAGGAGAGCCTCTTGACGCTGTTGCTCCAGTTGAGCTTTCTCAAGAAATGGTTTGAAGCCCAGTTGCAGAGTCAAGTACCCGAATGCCAGAGCTCCGACGACCACCACCGCCGATCTCATTGCGTTCATCTTCGCCGTCCCTCCCATTTCCTCCTCTCTTCCTCTTTCCAGTCTTTTCTTGGAATCTGGAAGCGGCTGTTTATTTTGGGAGTAACTTTTAAACGATTTCTAAACAGCGTCTTTACTCTTTAGTTGCTGTGGAGTTAATATAATTTCAATGTAACCCCTCTAGTTTCTAAAATTTCAGATTACTTCAAAAACTTCCATGTAAAATTGATTTGTGAACATGAAAAGATTCTTGTAGTCAAATTAGTACTAAAATTACTGGTTAACATACTTAAAACATGTTCGTTTGCTTGAAATATTATCTTATTTAATGAAAAATAGAACCGTATTCCATGTCCTTGCTGCAAAAGATACAGAATTTGGATATAACTATTTTGGGGTTTGGAATGAGAAACTTGACAATTCCGGGACTGGGATGCAAAGTAAGATGAGTGACAATAGCTAAACACGTTTTTGCACTTCGTAGTGTCAATCTCTTTCCACCGTAAACAAAATACCATGGCCAAACTCCAAAGTCAGCCTTCTCCGTTCGATCTAATCCTCGTTAAGTCAGTAGTGCCCTCTTTTACTTATAGTCTGCACTTGTTTTCTTCTACAGCAAAACCCATTATTTGTTATTCTACTTTTGACAAAATTTCCGGTTTTTGTTATCTCCATTTATGTGCTTATGCCCCGTTCATACCGAGTATTAAGTAAAAGACTGAGTCTTATGTGAATTGTCTTCAACAGTTCTGAGGGAATTTATGGTGGGTCTCTCGGCTGCTGTAATCAGGAGGCAACAGTTCTTGATAAGGTGTTTAGGTGGTTATAGTGCTAGATGCAAAAATCTTAGCTATACCACAATAAAAATGCAATCTTTAATGAGTGGTGGAGGCTCTTCTTTGGAGGTTGATGCTATCAGCATTTTGAGATCAATCACTCCGTCTCTTGACCCTTCGAAGCATAAAGGACAAGCTGGTGATGCTAGCAAATTCTCACTCTTTTTGCTATTTTTACTTTAATTAGGTGTATTCTTCATAGTAATCTTGCCTTCAGGAATACTCTCGTTTCCATTTTTGTTTAACTCTTCTAATTGTTTGTGGTAATGTAAGCTTAATACTTGAATTTCTGGGATGGCCCTGATTTCAGATTTATCCCAGTTTAGGTCTGCAAGATGCTCAGTTCAGTACTTTCTGGTACTAGAAATTTCATATTATCTGGGAGTCATTAGATGGATGTGTCTTTTGAGTATTTGTTGTTTTAAACTAAAAACCAAGCATAGAGTTATTAGGGAGGCTGACTTACAAGAAAAAGTTCGAGTTGATGTGTCTGCTTTGACATAGATTCATTTTTTTTGCTGGAGGGGCCGTGCGTTGTTTAGATTTTTCTCTCATTGGCAAAGTTCTCCATAGTTTCTGGCTTGAAATTTGGTTGCCACCTAGAAGAAATTCTTCCAGACTTAGTTGACCATTCACTTATGTGGTTAGAACCAAGTTATTATTGTTAGCTTATGATTCAATTAAGGACTGGTCAAACATTGGAATAACTAATTTGTATTATCTGGCTTTTCAATGGGCATAAAAGCATGTGTAAGGAGGTTTGGCGGTCTGATCAATTGTCATCTGAGCCAAATTGATGTACATAAGGAACTTGCATCAGCAATTTGCTAGGGTACATAGTTGTGGGTTCACACATGCCTCCTTTTTTTTTTCCAAATTTATATTAGGACTTTGGAGGCAGTTCTTGCCCACACACTTCTTCAGAAAGTCCTTGTTTTAGTGATTTAAGAAATTGGTGTATAAAGCACCATATAAATTTGATATTCATAATTGATTGAAGGTATCGGTAACTAATGCAATATATGTCTGGTACCACGAATTGTTAATGTTTATTAGACCTATATGTATCAGAAAAAGACACTTTGGATTAGTGGTAGGGTGAATTACAGTAAATTTCACTACTACCTATTTCACTAACTTATCTGATATCTAATATATTTGTTTAATTGTATCATCCAGGGAAAATAGCAGTTGTAGGTGGTTGCCGAGAGTACACTGGTGCACCATACTTTTCTGCTATTTCAGCTTTGAAAATTGTTAGTTCTCTCTCAATATGGCCTCCCTTCTCTTCAATTCTCTGCCTTCCTCTATCTCCCCTGTTATTAGAACAAGCATCTGTTATTGCAGTAGTTCAGAGGATAGTTGTTTCCCTTTATAATAGAAGTTCCTTTTATTTCTGGATTGTGAATTCTGGATGTCTGTATTTCTCAGGGTGCTGATTTGTCGCATGTGTTCTGTACAAAAGATGCTGCTACAGTTATAAAAAGCTACAGTCCTGAGTTAATTGTGCACCCCATTCTTGAAGAATCATATAGTGTTAGGTGAGTATCATTGTTGTATTAACTTCTTGTTCTTTCTTAAACAATTATCGGATCTGTCTTTCTGTTTTTTGTTGATGTTGAATTCTATTTGGAGTTCTCAAGTTTCAAATGATGCATTTCAGGGATGAGGATAAGAAATCAATATCAGCAAAAGTTATTCAAGAGGTTGATAAGTGGATGGAGAGATTTGATTGTCTAGTTATTGGCCCAGGCCTTGGAAGGGACCCTTTTCTCCTGGTGCGCAGCTTTGGAGAAGAATATTTTGTGCACATGTTTGTCCTTGATGCGATTTACTGGTTTAAACATTACTTTCCTGTTACACTCATTCTAGAGAATGCTAGTACATTTAAAGTGTTCTTGAGTAGTATTATGCATAGGCTCTTATACCAGTAAAAGTGATGATAATTGAATGGTCTTCTTGGTAATAGCTTGGACAACTAGCAAAGCAATATGTTTGGTTATTGGTTAATCTCTATATATAAGTTCACCTCCATGTTTATAGTTGAACTCTTTGTTGTGGCCAAAACTTTTTGATTACTGTTTGCATGCGTGTCAACATGTACTATTTTTTGCCCCATTCACCTTCTTTTTCTAAGGTATCCCAGATGTGTCTTACAGTGTAGATCAGCTTATTTTCAATTTGGGCATCCTTTGAGAAAAGGTCCTTTACAAGGTCTTGATGTGCTTGTTCGAAGGAAATATTCCTTTGCCATCTCTTTTACCTTGTTTGGTGCTAATCACTTCAAATATTCTCTTTTCTTACCAATCCAAAAGTAGTAATTCATGTATAAACATGGATTTTCTCCAGGATTGTGTGAGTGATATAATGAAGCATGCAAGAGAATCCAATGTCCCAATGGTTATAGATGGGGTAAGCTGTGAAACCAAAAAAATTCTTTGTATCTAATCTCATCTGTAAAGTGATAGAGCTTAAACATATAAACTCTCATTTCCTTGGATTTTCACAGGACGGGCTTTTCCTTGTTACAAATTGTCTTGATTTGGTCAGTGGTTATCCCTTGGCTGTTCTGACTCCCAATGTTAATGAGTATAAGCGCCTCATTCAAAAAGTTTTACAATGTGAAGTAAATGATCAAGACGGAACTCAGCAGTTACTTTCTCTTGCGAAAGGGTAAATTCTTTAGTTCATTTCTTTTTTTCTCTTGTAGCATTCCACACATATTATTGTTGGTTTGGATCACATTAAATGTGATGCATTTTCCTGCATATTTTCAAATTATCGTTTTTCCCTTTAAAGGCATTAGTGTATACC
>NC_026154.1:690218-734696 GCF_000512975.1 Sesamum indicum
AATTCTGCATATACCATCTTAACATTATTGCAAGATCATGTGCATGCTTTAGTTTTCTGAAATGAAGTATAATATATTATGAGATGATCATAATGGGACTATGACATCCGTGATTGATCGCAAATGACCATTCTGCATGATCTGAGTATCACATTCTCTTTGTAATTAGTAAGATCTCATTTTGATACATCAATATACTCGGGAGGCTTAGTCTGGTCAATTTACTCTACATCCTACTCCCTGATGAATTATAGCTTTTCTTGGTCAGAATAGGAGGTGTGACCATTTTGAGGAAAGGAGGATCTGACTTTATCAGCAATGGTGAAACAGGTAAGTTTTTTGATTTGCATGCCCGGAATAGTTAATAATGTGTCACTAGGAAACTTATATGGTGATGAAGGCAAATCAGTTGAAATCATTCACTAACTACTGATAACCACTTGTTGAGACCTTCATCTGCTTCAGAACCTATATATCATGTCAATCAATACCCATACGTGTATTGAGAATGATGCAGAACATGTTCCAACTGAAGAATATTACATTATGAACCTCTTGATTGATTGTAAATGACAACTGTTTAACTCCTTTATCACATCACTCCACTCACATTCCTCTTTTTTTCCAATTGCCCTCTACTTTATCTTTGTATTTCACTGCCCTGGCATGTTCCATATTATGCTATTTGTTTGTAAGTTATCAGATCTGCCTGACAACAATCAGCTTTAATGCTGTTGATGCTGTCTGCAAGATAATTTAATCATTTTCATTACCACAATACCACTTGTTACTTTCATAGTGACTGACCACTATAGACTGATTAAGCTATCAATTTTTTCAAGAGGATCTACCTTTTCATTTTGTAGCTGCTGACTTACCATCACCCTTGACTAGCAGCCGACAACAGTCCTTTAGCATTACATTCTAGTTTTAATTGGTCCAAAGTATCAATGCTATAAAATTGCGTGATCAATATGCCATCACAGTTAAGAAATGTAGCTTCTATGCAGTCAAGTGATATGCTTTGAAGGATTCTAATTCCTTTTGTGAACTGTGCAGTCAGTGCGGTCAGCACTTTTGGTTCTCCACGTCGCTGTGGTGGCCAGGGAGATATACTTTCTGGAAGGTAAGCAGTCATCAGCTTTAATACACCCCTAGTGATATTTGGTAACGGCTCCGTTTTCTACTTATCAAGTTCAACAGATATTCTGACGTCTCTTTCATGTGGAACTGGTATAAATACTCCAATTCTTTTTTGTGGAGACACTTTCGTTCGTGCAAATTAGCTGCCTGTTTACCATGGTTCTTGTGATGATAAAATTACAGTTCCGTTTTCCATCTCCAACTGAAGGAATTTATCACCCTCTCTTTCTGGATAACTAACAGTGATGTGAACAATGTTTTGTCGTTACTTTTGCTGCCAGTGTTGCTGTGTTCATTTCATGGGCCCGTCAACATGCAGTTAAAAAGGAGTTGAGCATGAGTCCTACAGTTCTGGGGTGCATTGCCGGGTCTGTTCTGTTGAGAAAGGCTGCTTCATATGCATTTCAGACTAAAGGAAGATCTACTCTTACCACTGATATAATTGAACACTTGGGAAGAAGGTGGGTGTTGCATTAAACTAACTCAATGTTGTGCAATGCCATATTTTAGACATGCTAAATTTCAAACATTTCCTGCAGTTTGGAGGAATTCTGTCCAGTTAGTCGACAATACTCATAGCTGCAGTATTGAGTTGAAGGAAGTGTCATTCAGGCATTTCCCCTGGTACCGACTTGAGAAGAGGTCAAAGTATTAGCCTGAGGCACTAGTTCTTCAAGGTTCCGGAAAAATAATCTCCATGCGCCTGGACACTTTTGGAGGCACTAGACAACGGGAATTAGCCTGTTATGAGAAGGAACCACATGTAGTTTGTTTGAAGTATTTCCGAGTCTTCAGATGAATGGATTCGCTGACAATTTTCCTAGTATTCTATGCGTTTAGAATCTTCGATGCTGTATTTCTCTTTTCTTTCATCCATCAGGGTAGATGTAGTCGTGGCTCAGGAAGTACAATTACAACCACTTGAAATTACAAAAATGGCGTATCACATCACCTTGAAGACCAATTATGAAGGGACCATGTTTCAGCATTACATCCATCGAAATAAGGCATAGACAACGTAAATTACAAGATGCTCAATACACAATTAGAAGGCAAAAGATGCAGTTGGGAGCAAAAGTTTACAAGTTCATCACTTAAAAGTTTGACAGAGCCAAAGTTATATATAGTACAAAAGCTAGGACTTGATAAAGGTAGCTCAATCCACACTAGGCTGGCACTGTAAGATAGATATTACATTACATTGTATAAACTCAGACATTCCATGTGCCTGATTACTTCACGTAATCTTCTAGCTCCATGGACATTCAGAAACCTGGAGCGCCAACAACCTCTGTGAATGCAATTTCATCAAGGTATCATCAATGCATAATAAGATCGTTGAAAGGAACATTTTTCCGGGGGAGGCAGGTTTCGTGATTTAGTGTTTTCTAATCTTGTTTAGCTAGATTGCATCATTTCATCCCGTAAGTTGACTATTTACAAGAAACCTATTATAATGCACAAGACTTACTAAGATAAAAGGCAGACGGTGAATAATATTAGACACCCGTAATACGTAAAACAGCTGAAGGCAGGGAACTTACATGGCAAAAGCCGTGATAAGCACTCATCAGGTTGATGGCCGTCAAACCTGCTCAAGAATCTGCCGGTGGTTGTGGTTGCTGCGGCCACATCTGCTGAGCCATATAAGGGCGAGCCTGTTGACCATAAATTGCTGGATCCACAGGCTTCCCCACAAACATTCCTGGAGCTCCAACTGGTGGAGTGGGCTGTGGTGGCATATAATAGTAAGGAAGCCCTTCAGTGGGAGCTCCAACGGGAAGGGCTCCTCTGGGCATTGATGCAAGCACCTCGTCTTTCAAGTCCTCCCTGGGTACAATATCAACCAAGAAATCAAATATGTCAGTCCTTGTGATTGCAGCTGCAATGTCATTTTTTTGCAGCGTCCTCCTTTTGTTCTCCTCGGTGTGATTCCATGCTCGCAGCGTCAACTCGAGAATGAACATTTCACAGGCTCGGGCAAAGACAACAGGTGCTTCTGCTGAAATCATCCTAACATCTTCATCTGCTTTCATTATCTTCTTGATCCTCGCCAATGGCAGGCTATGATTCTTAAAATCTGTAACCTGATCAATTTCTTCATATTGGGTAGCCCAAAAGTTCTGGAGTTGTTGCTGCAGTTGCTGTTGCTGCTGCTGATGTATGTGCTGATAAGCAAGTTGGTGTTGCGCCATCTGAGCTGGAGAGGCAGAGATACCAGCAGCTTGGGTGGATTGTGTTGAGGCAGCAGGTGCAGGGGCCGAGAGTCCTGTCATTTGGTTAGCTTGATATTGGGTCACACTATATGGCATCTGAGCAGAGCTACCCACAACTCCCATACCTGGAGTCGGTCCATTTCCTTGCTGCTCCATTACAAGTCACAAGCCTCTGCAGAAGGTTCGACCTGCTGAATGGCAAGTATCACATGAACGGGACGTCATTGAAGCTTTGATGAAAGTTTATGAATAAAATATTAGGAATAGACTTAAATCAGACATGCATCTCCTCAAAGACAAATCCTTATACTCTGATGGAAACTTGGAATCTGAAATGTAACAAAGGTACAATAACTAGATACCAAATCAAATATCTAGGATTATGCCTTTCACTGAATCCTTCCTCTCAATTCTCAGTCTCTACAAGTAGATCTCTTTAGGAGCACTTCAAACCAGGAAACCTTGCAAGACAATGATAGAAGAGACTACCCTTGTATGCTTAATTTCTTGAAACCAATAACTCAGTCACACGGCAACCCTGCCACCAAAGAATGACCTATTTGTCTCTCATGCAATGCGAATAGTTAATGTACTATCTGATCCAAGAAACAGGATCTATCTCATCTACTGTTTACATCAATACATACTACCTAAAAATATGCATCTCCTCATTTTTTGTACCTTCGTATGAGGCACTCAAAACTCAACTCTCTCCACGGATTTAACAGAGGTCATCATATCAACCTATTTAATTGCAGTTTCTTTATAAAAACTAAGCAAGATGAACCCGCAAAACAACAATAATAGAAAACATGTCGAGGATATAGTCTCCTAGCGACTGAGAAAAAGTTTCTAAAAACATTCAATCTTAACGAGGATAAACTCCAACTTGCAACTAAAAGCACCGAGACCAACTATCACCTTTTCCCTCTTTTACCTTCAAACAATATTTTCTCTTCCATATAACACAATAGTTATTTTCTCCCTTTCCTTCACTAATTCAAATTATGCAGCGAGCACAGAAATCACAAACCAAAACGTTTAACTCATGCCAACATATCTAACTTGCACACATCTTCAAGCGAAAAGACTTAAACACCAAGTATAAGTCAAACACATTACCCAAAATAAACCCCAATAAGATAACAAATAAACATCATTCCGTACCAAAACATAAATAAATTAATTAAACACAGCACAAATACACATCTAAGGGCAAAATCACACCTCTACACGAAACTACAACCTGAACTTCAAGCTCCGTTTCAGCTTCCAAAAACCTAGCAACAGCAGGTAAAGAACCAATTTTCAGCCAAAATCCTGAGCGAAAAATAATACGGCGAAATCAAAAGGAAACAAAGTACTGATACCTGTAGGTTGCAGTTGAAAGCGGTGAACGAATTCGAGTAGAAGACAAACAACAATCAAAGCTAGGGTTTTTGAAATAAATAGCTTCACCGAATCCTCAACTCATTTCGTCACCTGTTTTGCAAATTTACGCGCATATGCATATATATATATATATATTGTGTTTAATGTTTATGAGTGATTGTGAATATATATTACCTATACATATATATAAACGTATATATATTGTATGTATATGTGTATAGGTGTAGCACGGAGAAAGCTGGAAGCTTTGGTTCGCCAAACTCCATAATTCTGCACTTCCGAAAGTGACCTCCTCAGCTATTTTTATTTCCTTTTTTTTTTTTTAAATTATCTCTTTTATTTATTTATTTATTTATTTTGTATAGTACTATTTATTTATTTTTATTTTGTTTTGAGAGGTACTTGTAAACATTAATTACAAAGACTATACAATAATAATTAAAAGATAAAACCGTATGTCTGAATTTTTATTAATATATTGCTATTATTTTCTCAGCTCAAATTCACAAAATAAAACACTATAGAAAAAAATTCAAGTGTAGCATGCCACTTTAATAAAAGTATAATGATGATAGTTGATTTCATGAGGAAAAGATATTAAGTAAAAATGAAAATATAACGATTATAAGCTATATTGCATAGACAACATATTACGACATGGATACAACGACATAAAAAATTTAAAAGTTAAAATAAAATACGACACTCGGACAGCTATATATAATATAACTCTTTTATTATATATATTCTCAATTTCTGATAAATTAAAATATGTATTTTGAAATATATTAAGATAAAAATATAAAATAAGTATGTCTTATATCTAAATTCTTAATCAAATATGATTTTAAAAATATATATAATCAGTTTATTGTAAAAGGTCTGCAATAAAAATTTTCTAATAATTCAAATTAATTAAATCGTCATGACTATCTTTCAAAGTTTCAGTAACTTCATCTTAAAACTTTTAGTTTGAGACGAAAAAATTATTATTTTTTTTTTTTGTTTTCTTAACCTCAAAACTCCTTTTTTTTAATAAAATAAAACCCATTTTTTTAAAAATTATATAAAAAAAAAAAATGAAATATGTTGAAGACACCAACAGGCGTGTTCGACACTATATCCTTATTTTTATTTTTGGACCACGAATGTCATATCTAACACGTGTTTTAATCATATGTAGCACGTATCGGTCATAATATTGAATAATTTTTTAAAGTATTCGTGCATTTATAAGTGTTGTGAAGGATGTATCCTTCCATAAAATAATTAAATTTGTACTGAAAGTTGGATAATTGGCCAAAAAATGTATTGATAGAGTAATAGAAATGCATTTGATAAGGTATGAAAAATTTTGTGGGCAATTAAGGGATTTAGGCTCCAATAAGAAAATCCCACCAAAAGAAGTGAACATGAGAAACTTTTTCTTTTCCTCCCCACTAAAAAGCTGCCTTTTGCTAAAGTAGCACCCAATTTATTAATTCATAACTATATAGTATAGATGGCACCCAAACTATGGATAAACCAAAGTTAATTATTATTACTCCTAAGTTTTAAATCATTATGATATCCATGAAGAGATTTCCGGTTGTTTCTAACTTGAAATCCCAAATCAATCAAGCCCTTATCTTAATTATAATTAGACATCTCCTAAAAATACAAAATTATACTTTTTATTTTTTTAAAAAAAAATTACACTTACACTCCCCCTAAAAGTACTTTATTTATATGTTCTTTTTTCTTAGGATTTATTCGAAAAATGCTTAGCTCAACAAAAAAAGTTACATAAATTTTTAATTTTGCCCATCATTTGACATTTCTATATACATTTTTTGTACTTTGAGAGGATAAATTTAATATATATATATTTGGAGTGAGATTAACATTATTATATTTTCCTTCTCACAAGTACAAAAATTATCACATGAAATTGTTGAATGAGGGATAAAATTGAAAGTTTATATAATTTTTTTGTTGACATCAATATTTTTCATTAACACCCTAACAAAAGGAGGTCAGGTGTAAATGGTGAATTTTTTGAGGGAGTGTAAGTTTAATTTTGAAATTTTTTGAGAAAAAAATATAATTTCACATTTTATAAAGGGGTCTAAGTGTAATGAACCCTAACTTTTATTTTCTATGTGAAATGATATCATTAATGAATGGTATTCATTCTTTTTCTTTTACATAAATACCATATATTATTTATAAAATTATAAATACACTTTTTAAAATAATATCTAATTATATAAATATAATTTTCCCTTTGCAAATACGAATGCACCCCCGAGGGAGTGTCGATGTAATTAATAATAAGAGATGTATTCTTGAAATTTTACCCTTGAATAGAGGTGTGACTAAAGTTACAATTACAATATCAGCAAACATTCTTGTAATTTTATAAAACGTATGAAATACTTGAATAATTAGATCTAATCTTTGAGAGTAATAGGGAGTGTTGATATAATTTACCCTTCTTTTCGTGGGCAATAATTTTCATTAGGAATTATTAAATTTACACCCTTTAATTTATGATCTGTCTGCACAAATTGTTCATACATTTTGAATAACTACATATACACTCAACTATCAGAAACATCAATATCGTTTATATTAAACTACCTATATTTTTTAAAAAATTATACGTGCATAGTACATCCCAAAAGAATTTACATCACTATATAAACTATCCCGTACTTTTCTATAATTAGAGATAAATTCTATAAGTATATAAAAAATAAACATAATTTATATAAACAGACCATTGATAACGATTTGTAAATATAATTATTTCTTCCCATTATTCATAAAGAGGGTGGGTTTCCTATTCATTTGATTCCCCAGTCTGAGTAGGGAATTCTTGTATTTCCAATACGCAGATGCTAAATAATAAAGATCACGTAACATTAATGATAAGATTTGTGTTAATGCTGATGTTAATTCAATTTGCACGTAATAAAATTAAATGCAAGAATTTTCGAAATTAAACTACCGGTGGAGTTAATTTTAATAAGATACAATTTAATGTTTTATGATATATATGGTTAATTATTTTAACACGATCTTGATCAGATGTGTCAAATTGAGTGTTGTAGAGAAGAGGAATGTAGATAAAAGAGAAGTAAAAAGCATTGCTCCATTAGTTCAAACACATGAGCCAAACCTTATTACCACAGGACTAAAAGAGACTATACAACCACGAAAAAAGAGACAGCGAAAACACAAGCAAACAAGCCTAAAGTAGTACAATTTGACACAAAGCTAAAAGTCTTAATATACCAACAAACAAGTGACTCTCCTCCATTTATTTACACGGCTCTAAC
Organism: Sesamum indicum; assembly: GCF_000512975.1. Lineage (NCBI taxonomy): Eukaryota > Viridiplantae > Streptophyta > Magnoliopsida > Lamiales > Pedaliaceae > Sesamum > Sesamum indicum. The sequence continues at coordinate 698,293 of NC_026154.1, forward strand.
TCATCATGCCCAGACTCCAACTTAATTTCAGCTTTCATATAATTAGAGATCACGGACCCATGTTTAGATAATAGACAGTAGTCTACTTTGTGGCTGCAACGATGCTCGGCCCTTCCACCTGAAATATCATCCACATACAAAGAAATCGTCAAAAAGTAGGAAGGAGGAAGATGTGGCTATGAGGGGTTACTTTATAAGGTTGGGTATCAGTCAATTTTTCCAAATAAAAGTCGAGCACGAAAGAGAGATACTTTAGATGGACCCCCAACTGTCGAGGATCTTCTTCAATGTGGTCCAAGTTTTGCTATTTTTCTTCTATAATACCCTACCTAATGCTCCTCATACAAAAGTCTTTTGGGTGAACTCAGCTGTTGTTATTTACTCTAAAATTGGCAAGTCAATAGGATAGAAGATGTCGCTCTCTAAGTTCACACGCAAGCTACGGCTGGTGTTGTTTTCGTGCCCGTGCTGCAATTAATCTTCATTTTAGTCAATGCCCTAAAGATAAGTACTGACTAATCTTGCTTGACTTGCTACAAGAAAGAATGTAACTCAATACAACAATATCAGTTTCATGACGACTTGGAGATTCCCTTATCAGGGGGCACAAGGAAATTGATTATAAGTAGTGTATCATAATTCATATTAAAGTGATGCGTGGCGAGGAATGGGGAAACGCCACCAAATTGAATCACTAATCTTAAGAGATTATAAGGTCACATGAATATGAATACGAACAACTTCGCAGAAAAACGGGCTTTGAATTCCGTTTTCAACTAAGCTGTTGTACATATGTGTCAAGTAATTCAAGTGATCAGGGGTTCCCAATTCGTTAAGCAAACGGCACTGGGATCACATCACATGGATGAGAACAAACGACACTGGGATCACATCACATGATTCTCATCCGCTGGAGATTTATGCAAATTATTGAGAAGAGAATGATTTTACCATGAATTTTGCTCCCCATATTTCTTCCTCTTTAGCAGGTACAGCCGTGATCTTATTCTTTGGGTTTTCGTAGCTCCGGAGTTCCCCAACTGCTGTTGAAAAGAAGCAACCTGAGAAATCAAGCAACATAACCATGGTTAAATAGGAGATTCGCGTAACAACCGTCTTTGTTAGGCACTGAAACTGTGAATGCTAACCAAGCTAATTATAGAAGTAAAACGACGATTTTCTACTCACCTTCTGGGAAAGAAGCAAGAGACTTTCCACAAGCACCCTTAAGCAAGTCCGCATCATCAGCAAACGCCACGTAGCCATCAGCAGTGATTCCCCAATATAGAGGAACCTTAGCATATTGGTCCTGTCACCACCAACTTTAATTTATTGGTGCAAGAAATTAAACTAATAGTCTCTCAATTATACAATCGGTTAGTCTAATTACTCACCGTAGCCACAAATAAAGTAGATGTGGACTTGTCAAAAACTATAAATGCAAAGTTCCCTTCAAGATGGCCAACGACATGGTTTGGAGGATAGGGAGCTCGATCACGAAGCGTTTTGTACGCTTCTATCACCAAAAGCACCTCGTTTGCAGATTTTGCAAGACCATACTGTTGCTTAAGGCTCCCCAGGTTGTCCAGTGCTCCTTCAAACAAGCAGAATATTTCATCCTTAACTGCGAACGATCTGCAATTTTATCAGCCAAATTAGGGGCAAGCATTACATAATAAACTTACATAGCAAGAAGCACCATACGAATATATATTAAAGAATATTCTAGTACATAAAACTTAACCTTGGTGGAAATTCATAGGTGAAGGAAGATACAGAACAATTTTGAAGACAATCAATCAAATCGGCATATCAAGGTCAACAGTAATCCCACCTAACATAAGTGATAAATAAGTTTCCCATTAAGCATGGTGGAATATTAGGTTTCAGTTTCTCAACAACCTTATCTTTCTATATTCTTCTTCAAGTTACTGAGGAAAGCTGCTTCCTCGTCCAAAAACCAGAAAGATCATTACTTAGGTTCTGTTTTGACTACTTCCATAAAAGTAGAACAATTAATTGTATGAATTAATAATTAACAGGTATCAATTTATTAACAATTACTACTCTTACAAATATTCATATAATCAGTGGAATTTGAGAACAATTAATTGTATGAATTAATAATTAACAGGTATCAATTTATTAACAATTACTACTCTTACAAATATTCATATAATTAGTGGAATTTGAACATATACAAGACTTGGGCTTGGTAATGCTCACTAATTTATGGACTTCACAAAGTAATTAACCAGAAAGTGTGATTATGAGGATAATCTTTGTGAAACATGGAATGATCAGACAATTAACTCACTGCAGTATATTTAAAAGAACTGCTTGGAATTTAAAAAAAAGTAAAACGGATTATATCTTATTTACGAAAGAAGCGTGTGGATCTAATTCTTCTACGGTATGGGTCTACATGATCTGTACATCAAGACAACTCGAGACTTGACTATATTGAACAGATCCAAGAACTAGACAAGAATCTTGGGCTCAGTTTCCGATACGTGGTACCCATGCAATAAAATCAGGACCCAAAAATTTCAAATCCTAGAAAGCTAGATCCTTCTACTGATTACTCCCTCATCAAAACAATGATGATCATCAACAATAACCAAACTTTCCCAATTCTTGGAGAAAGAAATCACAATTATTTATCCTTCGCCCAAGTTGATTAAACAATTATCATAATATATATGCGAGACCATCAAGGCATTAACATCAATAACTAACGGTGCTAAGAAGAAAAAGAAAACCGAAGAAAAGACAAAAAAAAAAAAAAAAAGCACATTTAAGTCATAAACTATAAGAAAATAAGTCCCACAGGCCAAAAAGGAAAACGTAACATTAAATATTTCTATCTTGTGTCAGCATAATCACACTGGAAAATTCAAAATTTCGCACAAATAACAAATAGTGGCAAATTAAAATTATGCAGAAATTATTTCTCATATGATGATAATTAACTCACATGCATGATTCATCAGGACATTAAATGACCAAAATACTCAAAAACCATTCTCCACCCTCCGATCACCACACACCATCACTAAAGATCGTCGACATCCGAAATGAAGCTGTTCACAAACTCTACATACTAATAATCTACACCATTTTAAATTTTTTGATGCAGTATAGTAAATACCTCGGCCGTAAAGCAGACTGGTTGTGATGAGTGTAGGCTAGCTGGACATCGTCTCCGATCTGCACGGAAACCGCCGATGAATTGGCCTCCAGGAACCTCGCCACCAGCTTCGCCGCCGTCACTTTAGGCGACGGCGTCCTGCTCCCTGCTGCCACCAGCTCGTCCGGCGGCGACACTATAGAACTGCTAAAAACTCCTAACATCTTCTCTTTCTCTCTCTCTCTCCCCTTTTTCTAAACTGTATACACACACAAAAACCGTATGTATAGTTCTCTCTCACTCCGTCTGAAGGGACTGGAAATGGAATAGAGAGGAAATGTGGCGAGGGGCGATTTGGATTTATAGAAAGAAAGGCAAGGGCGATTCCGTAATTTTATATGAATCTTCCTAATCTTACGTTGTTGCCACATGGAATTAGAATTACTTGCAATTCCCTCCTCCAACAACGTATTTTTTACATTCCCCCCCGCCCCCCTCAATGAATAAAGTTAATAGTCCTAAGTCGTTTATTGTTTACAATTTTTTTTTCAAGAAACAACATTTTTATCCATTCAAAATCCCAACTCAATTTGAGTTACTTGTCCAACTAAATGTTAATAGAATTCCTTTTATGCAATTAATGTTCTACCAAAGGGATTGAGGTACGAGTAGGAATTATTGTGTAATATTAAAAGGTTGTTGTATGGGTGGCACATTAATTTTTTAAATGTGTTAATTTAAAAATAATTGAAAATCAAGTAATCAGAGAAGTAGCGGACGTAGTATATTTAAGGGGTTGAATGTTATCTCTAAGCTCTGCACTTCGGAGAAGCACTTTATCTCTGTAGCATCCCTTATCTAGAATGTCAGGAATGTCTTTTGAATTCTTGACTTAATTTTTTTTTTTATTATAGATAAATTAATAAGGTCCTTTATAGAATTGCTCATTCTATAATCTGCAAGCACTCATTTTATTTCAGGTCGACGCCTTTATTACTTTCATTATTTGATTTATGAGATTATTATGAATTTTTGCTTGGAAGAAAGAAAAAAGAAAAAAGAAGAATTTCTTTAATTCAAATTGTGTCAAATGACTTCACATATTGTCAAATCAATATAACTAATTGTTGTAAATCTCGAAATTACTTTTCTATAACATTTTATTCTGCAAATGTCAATTTTATTGGACCATTTGTGCACTTAAAAGTTCACAACATTTCTCAATTGCAACTTAGGGGAGTGAAAGTCATATTTTCTTGATTTGGAGGGTAAGTTGGGCGGAAAGGTACAAATCCTGGGGGAGAAGTGATATTAATCCATAATATTGGAGCATCGGAGAATATCTATGTGGGGTGGGGTCCATGGACGGGCGATAATTCCCGTGTCTCTGAAGGTGGGGGGTCTGCAGTGGGACCCGCCGGAGTTTTGGATTTTTTGGATGACGTGGCACGCACTGGAGGAGAATGCTAGGGAGGGGAGGAGAGCACAGATGGGGGCGGTCATCGGGTGCGGCGTCGGGTGTATTCTAGACTCTAGGGACAAACAAGTCAGATTCTACCACGTGCCATGGCTTCTGCTGATTGTCATTTGTTTTCTTTTCTTCATGCCAGCAAAGGACAAGAAGAGATCATTCTGTAATAATTCCAAGTACAGTAAAAAATCTAGTTTTATGGTACATAATTTCTACTAGCATATTAAAAATTATCATAAATAAAAAATTATAAAAAGAAATAAAATTTATATATATAAAAAGAAGAAAATAATGTGAAAAAATTATTAGAAAAACAAATTACAACAATCTAACTCAAAAATAAAATAAATATTTATATATTTAATAATCATAATTTGAAATTTGTTCGTGAAATATCAATTCTAACAACTACGCTAATACATTATTAACATTAATTGTTGTAGTATATTTGATGATTTCACTAAAACAACATTAACAATGCGACAAATCAAGATAAATAAAACTCATTATTTAAAATATTATTTTTCTTAAGATCTCCATATAATTATAATGGGGTAGTAATTTTATTTAATTTCTGATTGGTTGTTTATATTGAAATAAAAATTAATTTAATAAAAAAAATGAATGATTTGTTTTCTACTTGTATAGACTAATTAATATCTCTAATTATTATTATTTTTTTAATGTGGTAATTAATATCTCTATTTGACTATTAATTCGTACATGTTTTATAACAATTATCACCTTAAATTCTCCTTCACGACACAAAGAATCTTATGTCGCATTTGATTTGACAAATTGTAAGTAGCAAAATTCATCTTCATAATAATAAAATTAAATAAATTTTATTTTCATTATTTCAAGATACAATGAATGTTTCCACTTTCAATTTTGTTTTATTCTTGTGGTATTTAAATTCACCTTACATTAATTATTTAATAAATTAATTAACCAAGTCCCTTTCTTCCTTTCTTTTTAAATCATAATTATATTATTCAGTATATTGAAATTTAAATATTAATTTAATATATTAACATTTTAAAATCAACAAAAATAATTCAAACAAAAAAATAAAATAAAATACTACTATTAAACATACACTATATATTTACATTCATACGATTCAAATATGCAACATTTTAATTATAAGACCTCAACCTTACCACTCAAACAAAACACGATTGATTGAGCAGATATTTTATTGGAATATGCCTAAAAATGGGAATCATTTGCCGTTCCGATATATTCACACTTCCCTTTTTTTGGTTTTTTACTCAAGAAAATTAATAATTACATTATTATACACACTCACCATCATTGCATAATTGTTTATCACTGTAGAACTCGTACTATACATTGTTATATATTTTTTATATTTTAAAATCAAATATATCATTTTTAATAACATATTGCACTATAAAAAAAATCTTTGATGTAAAATAAATATTTCATTTTTAGTGGATAAAAGTAAGTTTCAATTTTTAATCTACTTTTGTTTGTTATTGAAAATAATACTTTCTTACATATCTTTATTTATCAAAACTTTTATTTATGTGAGGACTACTTTTAAATAATTATGACATTCTATTAAATATATAGACCAGTTTGTACATATATATCCAGTGTTAAATAAGAATATAAGAAAATAATTAAATATAAAACTATATAGTCATCATCATTGCATAATTATTTACTTGTTGGCCAAATGCTAAAATTTCAGGCTTAAATTACAAGAGTTCGAATTCTACGTGTAAAATTTTTTATTGTTAATAATTTTTATATAAATATAATATATAATCATCATTTTATAAAAAAGCGACGAATGTCAAATCTTATCCAAGACTTGTGTAAGACAATGCTTTCATCCATAGGTAACAATTTCGAAAATCATACGCAAACTTTTTGATTGCTCTACAACAGCTAAAAACCTCCTAATTTCTCCAAACCCCTATTCCAATTGGGTATACTTTGATGTTTCTTTTCAATTGATTTGACAATTACCCTTTTCTATTTACGTGCTTAAAGTACCCACCATCCTAACATGTCATCAATTCTATAGACTGACTGAACAATTAAAATATAAAATAAAATAAAAAGAATAATTTGCCATTTGCTAAGGAATAATAACACACGGGTCCAACTTGCGAAGTTGCGAAACAATGGATGGACCCAAACTCTAATTCCTGTGTGCTATTGGCCATCCGAATTAGAGGGTGTTTGGCTGAATTTTATAAGCTTTATGAAACTGTTTTCGTTACTATTATTATATCAAACACTTAATTAATTTTTTTAATAGAAATTTCGATATTTTACTCGTCTAAATACTTAAATAACTCATTTTTAAGATAAGAATTTAAGTTCTTAAAATATTTTAAATAAATTTAGCCAAACACCTTCTTAATGAAGTGTTAGTGTGAAAGCGATGATAAATTTTAGCATATGAGAAAATAGAGAAAAATATAATTGATTAGTGGTAGATTCTGATTAAATGAGGATAATTACAACAAATTTGATGATGTGGGAGAATATGAGATATATTCTACTCCCATTTGAGGGAACATTAATCCAACCTTTTATTCCTCTTGTCCTAAATATATTGCTCTCCTTTAATATTATTTTAGTGTTGCAAAATATAGTCTTATTTTTTAAAATATGGTTACAATAGATTGAGGTCCCATGATGGGAAAATCTCACTTTTGATTTTGGTATGATAGGCTCGTCCCAATTATTATGAAAGTCTCACTTTAAATATATTATTTTATAATTCGTTTTATTTTAGTCCCGTCGTTAAGTTATTAATGGAATCCGTATGTTTGTTCGTTGAAGAGTATGTATCTTTCACATACTGCGTTGTTGAGAAAAAAATAGCTCGTATAATCTTTATTTTTTATTGTATTATATTTAGTATATATAATAAATTTTAGAATTCAAATAAAGATTAGATTATAAATATTTGTTGATTAATGTGACGATTAAAATTTATATTACATGATTTTATAAATATGTGGATATTTATTTTATGTCACATCAAATTTTCATAATTGAGATTTTTTATATGACGGCACTACATTGTATTATTATATTATTTTTATTAAAAAAGGAAATGGAACAATAAAAAAATGATTAAATAGTTTTATTGAGAAAAAAATTTGAAAGAAATAGTGGGAAGGGTAATAAAGAGGAGTGAGGTGTGGGAGTACAGGTAGGTGACGGTGACGCCCACGGTATTGGGCTGTGGCCCCAGGTTTTGATGATGATGATGATGATGGTATGGGCGATTGACGCTCAGGAGGAATACTAATTTGTGGGTACCCCTCACTTAACTATTGTCCCCCCCCAGCCACAACCACATATACTTCTTGATATTTATTCATTTTTTTATTGGATTAAAAATCTAGAAAGACCTAAATCTAAAGTATCTCTTCTGATAGTGAACAGTGAGTTCTTGAACTTTGAGTCTTCACATATTATATATATATATATATATATATATTATTTATATACTATTTAAAACGTATTTAAATGAGTGTATAATTTTTTAAAATGTTTTTTTTATAATATTTATAGAGTTTATGAGGATTTTGTAAAGATTGTAATGAATTTTTGAACGAACGAGTTTATAAGATTTAAAAATAAAATATTAGAAGTTTATAAACTTCTAACAGAGAAAGATAAGAAGTTATGAGTATTGAATTGGAATTTCAATAAAAAGTAAGGGCATGAGTCTAATTTCATGATCTTGAGGTATTCAAATGAAAAGATTATGAAGAGGGAGTGGACTCGTGCGGGAAACGGGTGGCTGTCGGTTCCTGTCAAAGACCCTAAGTTTGAGGGGCCCTTCAAGTTAATATGCACTACTAATAGTGTCAAACACTACTAGAATTTTTTCTCCATCCAATAAAATCAGATTTTTTATTTATGAAAAATATAATGATTTTTTTGCAGTAATATATTCATATTTAAGAAAAAAAAATAAAAGTATAGGAATATAGATTATCGACAAAAAATTTGAGTGACGTAATCTCCAATATAAAGGACGAGCTCCTGAAACGCAGAAGTATTAGACTATTTTAATATTTCGAAAATTTATTTATTTAGTCTAATTCCATTAAGACGACCAAATGCCGATAAAAATATGTAACTTAGGTTCACTTTCTCGAATACACTTATAAGCCACATAGTTTATTTATTCTCTTCAATTATACTAAAAATTTAAAATACAATTAAATCCAAACAATTTCTTATTTCTTACACTTATAAGCATAAATTTGAACATACAATTCAAACATATTTCATTTTTCGCAAAAATGAATAAAAACAAACGGCCCAATTAATAATAGCGTCTTTTTTCGACGCCAACCAAATAAATCTAGAAAAAGTTTTCTAACTGTAGCAAAGTGGGGTGGGGGGCAACCACAATCACTCATGATCAGGACAGAGCTATGTGTTTTGTTAATAGTGTCACTGTAGACGAGTGCGAACCACATCTTCGTCCAATTTCCATTGACCTTGGCTTCCCTTCGGAAATATACTTGCACAATTAATTATACATTTTTAAAACATATTTAAGATATTAAATTAAAATAAAGTATCTGAATTGTAATTTATTTATAGCAAAAAAAAAAAAGGGAAAATTTGAGGATAAATACGACTTCGTTTTCAAACTCAAGAAAAGGCCCTTTTCTTTGGGGTGCAGATGTTCCCATACTTGTTGGAGATTGGACCATTTAAATATTCACATGTCCATGTCTTGATCAACTCATGCTTTGTCCATTGGATTCGAGTCAGCTCATCAACAACCAAGGTTCTTAGTGGCTCTCCAACATTTTCATCATCTCCCATTCTCGCAACATTTGCTGAAAATTTACATGATTTTATCACTATAACTCAATTTTCACTGAATCAAGTATTAGGTTTCGATTACTCTCAGCCCCAGTTTCAAATCCAGGAGTTCTGTCGGAGTGCTTGAAATATTTGATTTGCCTAAGTTGTTGGATGGGAGACATCATTTGTTTACCCTCCAAGAGGCACTTTGACATCATGAATTTCCAGTATTACTTGTTTGAAAGGAACCCATTATTACTTTAATTACTTCTAAAGTGACACTCTTATTTTTAGTAACATTAAAGTATGCAAGAGCTGACAATACTCCAAGATTTGTCTAATTCTTTGCCAACAATCAATGGTATCTTGATATGAAAAAAGGGTTTTCTTGCTGTCATAATTAGACCTTTTCTTCTTCGGAGTAAATGTTTGTTTTCATGTATTTTTATGAGTATATGCCGTTTTAGCTCAGCACAAGTTGTTGTTACGCTGGTTGTCCATCTCAGGCTTCGTTAATCATGGAAAATAGAGAGAAAACTAAGGAATTAAATACTCATGTCCGATTATGACACAAATTAAGGGTGAAGGTATAGTTTTAGTTTGAGGACGAGGAAAAAGAAATATTAGAGAATTTTTTATGAGTGAATGGACAAATAAAGACGACAAGATTTATACTATGAATGTTATATGGATTTGAAAAATAAAAAGCCATACATTCATTCAAAACCTCAATAAAAGGCAAAATTGTTTATTTAGGGAAAATCTATATAACTCAGATTGGGCTGGGCTCTTCTTGGTCACGGCTAAGCCCGAAATAAGATCTGGGCCATTCATAGGCTTTAGTGGGCCCAAGTGTAATTTCTGATGTCTGAAAAGCATAAAACAACTGCAGAAAACACATCATAGAAGATCACACCTTATTCCTAAACTAAGTATGTATTGTCAGAACAACAAGAACCCAACTCCCACAACAGAAATTTGCACTACCATTATAGTTCTAAGTCATACATATCTAACTTCATATTTTCCATCTTTATTCATTCACAGATTGAAAAATGACCAAGCTATGTATGTATATCTTGTTGTTGTTGGTAAAACATCTAATGCAAGGAGCTCTGACTGGACTGAAGGGTTCTAAGTGAAGGATCAGGTTTGCATGACCAGCCTTGTAGTCGTAAAATCCGGTAGGTGAGAACACCGGCAATAGCTCCTATTGTAGGGGCTACAACATATATCCATAAGTGATCAAATCTCCAAGAAACAAGTGCGGGTCCTAGTGATCTTGCTGGATTCATCGACCCCCCCGAGACAGGCCTGTGTTCGACATAAAACGATGACAGTTTAGTCAAACAGATGAATTCTGATGCTTTGAGATGAGTTTTTACCCGGAGATTAGCACTCCTAGAGAAATGGCAACTCCAGCAACAAATCCGGATAACGGTCCTAGCTGCAAAACTTGCGTTACTTATTGTACTAACTATGCAGGAAAATTATATGACTTGGAAACGAGAGATGGCTAATGCGATTATGATGAATTTAGAAAAGAGATTTTTATGGAGACAATATTGGATTCTTGTGATGCAATACTAAGGTGAAGTATGTATTAGATTCTTACAGATTGTGGTTCACTGATTAAGGATGTGGATAAGAACAGAATGATGAAGGTTGAGATGAGCTCCACACAAAAGGCCGACGTGCACCCGTGGAGTGGTCTTGTCATCATAACCTCTGGTTTAATACTGTAAACTAATTTTCCTGTGTATGTTGCCAAAACAGAACCACCAACTTGTGCAAGGACATAGAATGGAACCTTCAATAAAAGAAAATGAGAAACGGATAACTTTGTTTCTTACAAAGATGAGTTCACCCAGAATCGTGGTTCGTGATGGAAACTTTTTACCTCAGACCATGGGAATGGGCCAACAGCTGCGAAAGCTATTGTGACGGCAGGATTAACATGAGCACCTGAGATGGAGCCTATGGAGAAAACTATGACTGTAACCGTTAAACCTGCAGTTGCTGCATATTCCAGTAGCCCTGCTTCTACTCCCATGAAACGCATGTTTGCAACGATCCCACCAATGCAAAACATCAAGATGAATGTTCCTAATGCCTCTGCCAAGACCTGTGGTTTCAGATCATATCAAGGCCTTTCTGTTTGAATTCATTCTGACAAAATATTGGAGGTTTTCATCGTCTTCTTACCTTTCTGACGAGACTTGTATTTATTTGATTAGGAAACTTCAAGAAATGGTAATTTCTTGCAACATTTCCATTGCTTGACGTAGTGATGTACCCCAATTCTCGGTTGTTTTTAGGCTGGCTACTTGTCGATGCTCTGTTTGAAATATCGGCAGATGATGAATCTTGAAATGGGGCTTTCATGATTTGACTTTTGCTGCACTAGTTTCACTGCCTAATTTGAATATAGTCTTTAAATTTGCATTTCTTGAGTATGTTCGCATACTTCCATATTGAGAAGGTGGTAGTGGGGATGTTGCAGATTATCTGTTAATTCACACTGCTTAAGCTTTTAACTGAAGGGAAGAAACTGTGGGAAGCTGGAAATGGGGCTGTTGGCTTAACCACACAATACTTGTGTTGCTCCCATATTCTACATGAAAAAGTTACTCATGCTTCTTCAGTGTCGATGTAAATAAGTCAGGTTGACGGTATCTGTCTAACTGCTTCTCAGTTATCTACTACCTAGAGTAATAGTTTTGGTATGTAAGTAACATCACTACCGACTTTCTCACGTGCGTTGCATCTGCAGGAACAGAAGTGAATCAGAGATTTGCACGTATGTGAGAACAGGCACGTAACAAGATCAGCAAATTCTTGTGCATTCTTTAAACAATTTGTATTTCAGAAAATTAAGATAAGTTTTGCATAGATTGATCTTGTGGGATGTGGTCCAAACCATAAGGCCTTATCTTGACAATCTTTTAAAATTATCTTTAATGGATTACACTGTAAAGAAAACAGTTCAAAAGTACATTAAAACATCTGATATTGCAGCACTAATGATTTTCTTGGTTATATGATCCGGCTGTGTCTGATGCCTGATCTGATAGTTCAACAAACAAACCAAACAGGATAGTACATAAGCATTTACTTCAATTGCTGATCAATGGTTGCATCATTTGCTTTGTACAACATAAGCTCAAACCCTAGTTGTAAAATTGAAGCTACCACATGTTATCCTCTCAAAGTACAACGAAGAACTGAAACCCAGCCTTGATTCATCAAGATCAAACAGCAACAAGTTATCCTCCAACTGGAACGATCCGATCACAATTGAGTGTTCTGGAGTTTTTCCACCATCTAAAAATGCAAGGCATGCTGAATCTCCACCAACTTGCTTCATGGAATTTGCTCCATATATAGTCCAATTCTTGCCGTTGGCAAACTCCAAGTCAATCTGAGGTACATGCAAGCCAACCCGACTGAAACCAATTGCACTAGCATTGAAACATGTACTAAATGGACTCACCTTCTTAGTCCTAGGAATGCCCTTCATTGCCTTTTTGAAAAACTTGAGAAAGAGTTCATAGATATCGGTCCTAAACGTAGTATAAGGTACAACAGTACTAATCTTGATTCCCTCGTATGGAGACTGTGCGATGGAATTCCCACTTATGGATAAGGCCTTGATGCCAATGAAGTAATCTGCAGACTTGGGATTTTTGAGGAGCGTAGTGTAAGATAAAAGACTTGATACATCAAACTTTGTTAGAGGAAGAAGATTATACGGTCCATCACCAAAGAAAACCACCCCATTGCCTGAACTTGTGCTTGGCAAACAAATTGCAAATTTTCTACTGACTCCAAGAAATGGAGGAGAGAACTGAGCTGGTAGAGCTAAAGGAGCCCAAGAAAGGCTTGCCAGGCCTACTATTCCTCTTGGAAGGGAATAAAGAAGGGATGCCGGAGCACATGATAAATATCGATCACTGAAGGTAATCTTGGCCGTGGGATTGGCACCATCAGTCCACGATATCGTGAGATTGGTTGAGGTCAATTGAGCTAAGGCACAGGATTTGGTTCTGGGATTTATAGGAGTAACCATACAAGTACATGGCCTTGTTGTTGACATAGTATATGGTAGGGGGCAAGAGGGTGACAAGAGATACTGGGCTTGGAAGCATTCAGTAGACACGCAAGCCACCCGGGGGTAGTGGTGCAAGGGGCAGCGTTGCCACGAGAAAGGAGCACTGAGGTCAACCACATAGCGTTCGTTGGAGTTCAGGATTATTGTATAGAGAGAAGTGGTGGCATCCTTCTTGACAGGTGCAACCAATGTAGTGTAAGGTTGAGCTGAGGCTTTATTGTGGGTGAAGATCAGGAAAAGAATGAAAAGATTCAGCAGACTGATAGTGATCATGGGCTTCTTCATTCCGTTAAGCATTTGAAGATCTTGATTGATGTCTGAGTTGATAGTATTAGGAAGTTAGGAAGCTATCTTTCCATTCCATGGGCTGCAGTAGTCTTTGATTATCTTGAGATGGATAGCTTTGAAGTATGACCTGTTGATCTCTGACAAGTGACAACTGGCAATTTGACTACTTATTTGGCTCAATTATTTTCTAAAGTCAGAGCAGCAATCTTTGACAAAACATAATTTGACTTTTTTTAGGATTAATTATGGGAAATTCAGATTTGGAGAGAAAACCTATTAAAAATGATAAAACGGCCCCGCATATTTAGGCTTCGACAATTTTATAAAATCTGTCGGAAATGGAGAATGGCGTGTGCTACAATGAATGTACAACTGAGCCTTTTTTATCGGCCAAACTCGTTTAGCTCGAAATTTCAAGTTCCTATTCTGTTAGTGATTATTATCACAAAAGATAGAAGTTCAACCCTGTGAGTAGAATTTGCAGCATATCTTAATACAATTCCACAGAACATTAATCTTGCATACCAACAGCACAGATTGCAGCAGAAGGAACTGTTACATTTATTTCCCCATAGCCAAAAACAGAGAAGACACTCAAACTAAGAAACCTGGAAGATTGCAGGCACGGCCAACTCAGTACTCCTACTAATTACAGTTTCAAACTTTAGTAGTAAAATTGAAGTTGCCGCACGTCGTTTGACGGCCCAACAAAGTAGAGCTGAACCCGAGCCTTGATCCCTCCACATCGAACTCCACCAAGTTGTCCTGAAGTTGGTGCCCTCCTAAGACAATGGAAGTCCTAGGCTTCTTACCTCCATCCACAAATGCCAGGCAAGCCACCTCACTGTTATTCAAATAAACCATTGAATTGGCACCGAAAATCATCCATGTCACATTGTTTTGGAGCACGAGCTCGATTGCAGGTACCCCTGGGCCTAGACGTGTGCTCCCAAGGCTCGATGCCTTGTAGCATGTCCCAAATGGCGGCACCGGGTTCACTCTAGGGACCTTGGATATTGCCTTGACGAATGCTTTTGTGATTGCATTGTAGATTGATGTGTGCAATACGGTGTAAGGCTCGACCGTGCTTATCTTCGTGCCACCATTGCCTTTCGCGTTGAATTTTAGCAAAGCCTGGCTCACTGGCACAGTTTTTGTATTGACTTTTATGGATTCCACTCCGATGAAGTACTCCATTGAAGGCCAAGTATAATCAGGGAACTTCTCAATGATAGGGCGCACAGTGCTAACAGGATTAGTAAGAAGCGGGGTGTAAATGAGTCGATCTGAGACTGTAACACTCGGGAGCAATACATAAGGTCCGTCGCCAAGAAAGGCCACACCCACTGATGAACTCAAGCATATTGCGAACTTTTTACGCACACCTAAGGCCCTTGATAAGAGTGAGGGGAGTGAGGTCTCGGTTCTACCAAATCCAGCAATCCCTTTCGCTCCATTGGCCAGTTTCTCCCCAAGAAACAGGGAACCACAAGAAAATAGAAAGTTGGGAACCCGAACAAGCCTTCCAGGATTCGACCCGTCAGTCGATTGGAGGGCCAGAACATCAGTGGCCACCTCTCCAATCTGACCTGATTTTTCCACCGTGTTGTAGACCACGTTGGAGCATGTTTCGTTGTTGCAACCAGGCCTCGGCCCGTCCCAGCAGTCGTCGCAAGACTTAGACTTGGCAAGTCTGCATTGCGGGGAGCCGCAGAGAGCGGGCTTGTAAGTGGAACTGATGTACTCACTACGATCACAAGCCACCCACAAGGCTTTCCCGCCAACATCGACTGTTAACTTGACGGGCCTAAGAGGGGTTCTCTGGCGGATGGTGGTTAAGTATTGGCTGGTGGATGGGTCTTTGGTAACAGCAAGGACGAGAGCTTGGGGCCGAGAAGGTTTTCCAGGTGTTCGGGCTGTGCTGGGAGAGATGGAAAGAAAAAGGGAGAAAACAAGACATAGTAGAATGGAGGAAGAGGAAGACATCATTTGGGTAAGGGAAATGAAAAATTTCTATGCAAACTGATGAAGATTGAAAGATGTGGTGCCATATATATAGCGGGTTTAATTCATGCAAGTGGGCTCTTTGCACGTGGCAAAAACTTATCTAAATATAGCAGCAATACGTTGGAACTGAGAAAGCCTGTCGAAAGAAAATGGAATTGTATCTCGGATTCTTTCTAAATCTTCTTTTATAGAGATAGAGCATATATTGGGAACAGGAAACCAATTCTAAATTGGTTTTCAATCTTTATAAAATATTAGCTGCTGTTATCTGCGTTCGAGAAACCTGGAAAACGCAGTTAAATTAGAATAATCTCTTTGACTATATCGTTGTAGACCAAAAGCTTATTCCAGTGGATTTTCGTTTAAAGATTACTGGTCTACTGAATAATGTAATGCTGTGGGTTTCTGCGAAAAATTCTTCAACAGTTTTCTGCATTCCCTCGTGAATTGCCTTAATCCCTTGCAGAGCCTCTATTATTTTGCTCAAAGAAGGCTACTTTTGAATCCTTACAGAGTTCAAAAGCTATTATAACCTTTCCGGTGTCCAATATTTAATGACTTTATCCTATGAATCCCATACCTCTTTTGAAGCATTTGCAGAGACAAACCTGGCAATGGGATATCCGTGTATTGATTAGAATTAGAATTTCCAAATTCCATACTTTTACAACCTCCGATACCTGAACTAGACAGCAGAAATCCGAGGAGTCAACTCTAAGATTGTTCATACTCTGTGGGCTGCAATGCAGAAAACTTCATGAGTTTATTTCACATGACAGCCCATAGCAATAAGGCCCCCTGAGTGCTTGGAAGGTCCATGCTTGGACCGTGTCTGTCGGTTAAATGGTCTTAAATTGCGTAACATTTAAAAGAAAGTAGAAATATAGTCCAATTTGTAATATATAATAGGGCCACTCAATTATGATTAGCTGATCACAAGTTTGAAGGGAAGGTAGAAGTAGATTAAGCCCCTTTTATCAGCCGAGTTTGGACAGTGTTTGTTGTTGCCGTATCAGTTTCAACTTGTCACCTATGAAGGAACTTAAGTACGATCAAACATATGACTGAACAAATCATCTCAAATGAAATTCAAGTAATCACGATGCTTGTGTCGCAGAAACAGAACAAGAATTCCAGGAAATTACATGTCATCTTAGTTTGCAACAGTTGGAACAATATAGAACTACATACAACCTCTGCCTTTGAGCCTGTTTCATGTGAATTTACCTATGTGTGATACGACAGAGGTTTAAAGTGAGGAGAACTTGAACAAACTGAAAACATTCTCCTGAACACTGCTCAATAATTCTCAAGATAGCTAGAGAACTAACCTATGCAACTCTTTTTACATGCTTACAAGCATCAAAAGATGAGAATTACAATCCCACAACTGTATAAAGTGGGAACTAACCTAAATTTGCTTTCTGCTCACTAAATTAGAAAATCTCCCTGGACATAACAGATGCTTCAAAGTCGGAGCAGCCTTTCTGCCCCATTAACAATGATGAAGAAAATCCAAGCATGGAATTTCCCAAGTTAAATTCCAAAAGATAATCCTCTATCTGATAGCCTCCAATAACAATGGAGTCCTTTGGACTCAAACCTCCATCCAAGAATGCCAAACACATGACTTCATCACTAACAGGAACCATTGAATTCCTGCCATAAATCCTCCACTTCACCATCTCACTCTGCAAAATAAGATCAATAATGGGCACATTTGGGCCAATTCTTTGGTTTTCCACTCCTTTGGAACTGAAACAGATTTCAAATGGAGCCACAGGTGTCACTAAAGTCAAGTTCATTGAAGTAGCAGCTTTGACATAAGCCTCAACAAATGTGCCATAAATCTTGCTCTCCATGGTGGTGTAAGGAACAACAGTACTTATTTTCGTGCTGAGAAGCCCTAAGTGATGCAAAGACAATTTCTTACCAGAAATCTTGATGGACTTCACATTCATGTAATATCCTTCTTGTAAACCGTCTTTCTTGGAAATGAGGGGAGTGTACATCATTGAACTTGAGACCTCACTCCCTAAAGGGTTCCCACCTAGGAAAACTGCACCATCCGATGGGGACAAACACAAGGAGAATTTCCTCTGGAAGAAGCCAAATGTGCTGGAAAATTGTGATGGAAATGAAATTCTTGAATTCCCCAGCCCTAACATGCCTTTGGCACCATTAGCTAACCCTTTCAGCAACAAATTTGGCGCACATGAGAACAAGAACTTCTCACTTCTGGCAAATGAACCTGAACCCGTCCCATCCCAGAATTCAATAGCCATCCTGTCTTCCTTCAACTCTACAGATGTAGACATTCTTGCAATAGTATTTTCCGCTTGTAAAGTACAAATCTTGGAGTCGTGCACCGCCCCACCACCAGGCCTGGAGCAACCACTAATGGGCTTCGCCATTGAACACTTAAGAGAACAACTCTCGACGGGCTGCTGAGATGCAGAAACAGAGTGGACCTCACAGTCAACCCAAACAAAAGGGCCATTAAGATCCACCACAAGCTTGACAGGCGCAAGATTTTCACCCACTAAAACATCAGCAACATATTGAAGAGTCGAGAAATCTTTTGTAACCGGAATAATTCCAGCTTTCGGCAAGATGGGGTTCTGAGAAACTGAGCCAGAAACAAGAAAAATGAGAACAAACAATAGAACGAAGTCATCAGAGGCAGCCATCGCAGAAGAAAAGAACAGTTGGAAAAGAGTCTGTAGATCTGAATGATATGTGTGTTTGTGGCGGAATGCCGCAGGCTGAGATTTTAAAAGGGTACAGAATGTGGTTGTTGACTTATGGGGTCATTTTCCAATGTTAGATAGAATTGCATAAGGATAAGCCCTAGCGCCTATTTCGGATTCTTCTTGATTTAGCTGACTAGATTTCTATACCACCCCACTCACTTTGCCGCAAATTTTAGTTCAAATTTGATCACGTTGCACCCCAACTAATTACATATGATATTTGTAAAGTAATTGATGGTTTGTTCTGTAATTAATTTTATTTGATTAAATTTTAATTTGGAAAAGATTTTTTTTTTTTATCATTTTGCTCATACTCATGATATTTTTCAAAAAGAAATGATGCTTTACTTTTCTTGTGTATATGCTCTGATTTTAATCTTTTACTTTGATTATTGTTTAAGTATGATCATAACATATAATTGATTGGGAATAATAACAGATAGCATTTTCCATTTTATCTTTTAACACATGATTAAAGTTAATACCCATATACATAGAGAATATTGCGATCCAGCTACCAATTTTATTTCTTTCAAATGTTCGAAAAAATTATGAACCATGTATGAGAAATATCTAGTAGGACGTATCGCTTTTGTCAATGAGTTTCAAATAGGTATATTTTTTGAGTTCAAATCTAAATATAAAAAAATTCAAATATATTTAGGTCGGACCGAACTAAATTGTTCAATACATATAGATGCAAAATGATTCAATACACATGGGTTGACGAGCTTGAGGGGGAGGCCCCATCAATACTCATGGTTAATTAATGTAGTGATCTCTTTGCCTAATCACGAGTTAAAGTAATAATTCTAATTAATTAACAATGACGAGTATAAAATAATATTATTTATTTGGAATAAAAGCAGGTGCGGTTATCACCTTCTTCCAACTGGCACATCCTTTACATATTATTGCCATATACTGATGATTATGAACCGGTCAATGATCAATCTCAATGTGTACGAAAAAGATATTCTTAAGCATATCCACATTCTTGACATGGACCACCCTGTTTGAGTAAGAGCCACGTCAGGCATGACCACTTTGGATATGGAATACCACTGCCTCTGCGTGTCATAAAAATAAATTGGTGTCGTGATCATCAAAAATAATATTTATAAATATTTTATAGAAGTGAGAGTAGGATTGATTCCTCACGAATTAGTTTTAAGTTGGTTCCTTTGAAAATAAAAATAATTAGAGGGTTTGATTGTAAAAGAGAGTAAATAAAAACTAAATTAAACTAGAAAGTTAATAAAATTAGGAGATGTAGATATAGAAAAGACTTTTCCGGTTAAAGTTGGGTTCATGCTTGATTCCGTGGGTTGATCATTGGTGCAAATATAACGCTCGTTCAAATAAATAAATCAGCTATGATCATTGGTACGACCTAACGACATCACCTTTCCTTACCTTTTCGTCAGCCAAAGTACGATCGTTTGCTAGATCCCTAATCAATAAACAACCTTGGGAACGTCTACAAGATTTAATCTATGAACAATATTAAGGATCAGGAAGGCCTGATTCTAACTAACAAATTCCTACGAGGATAATTCATTTAAGTTTGATCATTCATTCCCCATAACATAACTAACTATTTTGATATAATTAATCATGTTATGTTGCTACTGAGTATCAAACTAAACAAATAATTACACAGATTTGTGAAGTTCAATTAGCAAAACAAACCTTCTTGATAATGAACAACCAACCGCATTATTCATAAATCAGATATTTGTAGTAAGAGAGCACAGAGAATAACATGAATACTAAGAAGAATTGGAATTCTATTAACAACTAGGTAATGAATTAAAACTAAAGAAAAATTTTAAGATAAAATCATCAATTGAATTCAATATCTCCCTATGGAATTGAGAGGTCCCCTTATTTATACTAAAAGCATCCTATGAACCTAGACATAGGGGTGGTTAAGTACATAACTTATCCTAAAAAAATAATAAATCATTCTATTACATCGACCAAATATTTAAGAGATTTTTTCCAAAATTGTAGCAAATAATTCCTTTTCCTTTCATGCAAATCGCATCTTTCTTTCTTTTTTTTTCAGCAGTGACTGGACCACTGAGCGTGAGCACGTTTAGTCTGCTTGCAAAGTTGTCATAAATTATTCCTTCCATCTTTGGGTGCTTTCAATTTCCGTTTTTAGCTCAATTTTGTCATCTTTGCACCTTATCAAATGTTTTGAGTTGGAAATGCAATAAATCCACATGATTTAGAATATTTTAGTTAAAAAAGAATGTAAAATAATCATAAAATCATGAAAAATGTGTAATTATAAAAAATATGTTATCTACTCTTCTATATTAGGAAATAAATATACAGTATTTACTCTTCTTCAAATAATTATTTGAACGAAATTACTTATATTTGTATATTCTAAATTCAACCGACTCGATAAAATCTTGCTGGCATGTCTCTTAGAAGTTGGAGCATAGCCTAAAAGTTGAATAAACACCATTTCTTGAAAAATAGACATTGAAAAAAAATTCAGAATATTTCAAACATCTCCAACCAACCCCTAAAATACTCAATCAACCTATCAACAAAATAACTAAGCTAATTACTCACTCACACAACAAAGATGCTTCATTTTCTTTCCCTTTTTAGTATTTTCCTCACGAAATTTCACATTTTTCTACATTCCACCACTCCTTCACTCTAATTTTTGTACCTTCAAACAATAATATCAAATATTTTTTGGCACTATTTTGAAAAATAATACCCAATATTAAATTACATCTTTTAATACACTTTTCAGACCCTCCAAAACTCAACTTTGTTTTCCTAAGCCAATCAAAATCAATTCATAAATACTTGCAAGCAATCCGAATATATTTTTGTACTCCGTTTAGCTATACATACATGTGTATTTCTAGTAAGAATGTTCAACTTTAATTTCATAATAATTAAATTCTTAACTATAGTTCATAAGATATTAAATATTTAATAATAAATTTATTCG
The DNA here is from genome assembly GCF_000512975.1 of Sesamum indicum. Taxonomy (NCBI): domain Eukaryota; kingdom Viridiplantae; phylum Streptophyta; class Magnoliopsida; order Lamiales; family Pedaliaceae; genus Sesamum; species Sesamum indicum. The sequence goes on from NC_026154.1 coordinate 719,863, forward strand.
AGCATCTTATTTTTGTATCTTTCTGATTCCAGAGTCAAGATTTCTTATCAAAGAAAAAGGAACGATGCATGAAACAAGGAAAGACATCCAAAAATCTTAAAGGCGGGAACAACTCTTGTTCTGAACCAAAAGTGAAGAACTGAATCGAAGCTGGGAAGAAACCAGATCAAACTCCAACAAGTTCTCCTCCAACTGATGCGCCCCGATCACGATCGACGTTCTTGTATTTGAACCTCCATCCACAAACGCAAGGCAGGTTGTTTTCTGATCAATCTCAACCAACGAGTTGCCTCCGTTTATCCTCCAGTACACATCATTTCCAGGCAAAACCAAATCAATGGTTGGCGCAGACGGCCCCGCCGTGGTCTTGGAAATAGAGTCTGAGCTGAAACAGGCCCTGAATGGCGGAATAGCCGCCACGCGCTTAATCTTCATGTTGGATGCCGCCTTCACAAAGGCCCTGGTCAATGGCTTGTAGATGGAATTGTGAAGAGCTGTATAGTTCTGTATAGTGCTGATTTTCGTGCCCCCGACTCCATTTTTGTCGATGGAAAAGTAAGAATCCTTGACAGACAAGGTTTTCCCGCCGACCTTAATGGATTTAACGTCAATGAAATACTCATCCGATGGTTCATTTTCCGAAGAAATCGGGGCATTGCTGACGGGGTTTATGATCAGGGGCGTGGACTTGAGCGATTTCGGGATGCCTGATTTTGCAGATGGGCCGATCGACAACTTACCCAATCCTGACGAAGGGAGGCAGAGGGAGAATTTGTCAAGCAAGTTCAACTTGCCCGTCACTTGTTTGTGAAAAGAGATTTCAGTCCTGGCGAGGCCTAACAGTCCGGTGGCACCCGTCGCTAGGCCCTCTAGATACCCGCTGTCCATGCAAGAGAAGAGAAATTGGGGGACTGCTACCTGATTTTTGGAGTACAATGTGTCCTCTGCAAAACCTTCAGCGACGAGAGCATCTTGGAATGGGTTGTAGGCAGGGGAGGCGCAAGTGTCGTTGGTGCATCCAGGGCGTGGGGGCAGATTGCAGCTCACACAGCCCATTCCCCTAGCAGTCTCACATTTGCTCGATCCACAGGGGATTGGAGCATATGTGGTGGATGCGTAATCATTGCAAGCAAACCACAAGAATTGTGCCCCGAGATCGATGACAGTGTTGATTTTGGTTCGGTTGCTGCCCATCTGTATTGTGGCGTAGAATTGAGATGTTTTCGCGTCCTTCTGAATGGGAAGGACAAGGCCATGTTGAGCATGGGCAGCAGAAAAGAGGATAGCAAGGAAGAAAAGGGAGGAACTGAAAGAAGCCATTGGATTGAGTTTGGATTATGAAGTGAATGTTTCGTGATGAAAGTTGAGATCGTAGTATGAATATTTATAGTACTCCAAGAATGGGATTTCAGTACCCATCAAAAACAAATTAAAAGAATGGAATTCCAGGCAACTGTTGGTTGTTAAAGTTGGTATTCAAGAATGGCTGCTTTTAAGAAATGGCCTAGAGTCCATCATAATAAATAAATTGTGTGCCTTTGTCTCTAGCCATTGAGTTGTGTGGAGATGGGATTATTCCCTTCATGGGTGTAAAGATTGGATTGTTATCAAGTATGGAGCCATATCTTGGTTGTCATAAGCATTGTATAATAGGTAATTAATCATCCCTGTTTCTCTCAAACAAAAAGCAAAACCACGATATTTCTCTAATTTTTATTTCAAGAACTTATCGAGATGTCTCTTTTATAATTATTGTGCTGTGTAAAAGATATCCCGTAGCTAATTTCATTGAGCTAAGTTTAACATGAATCAGGTCCCTGGAAGGTAGTTAGAATGAGGAGAAATGAAATAGAGGCAAGTGTTGTGATCATGGCTGCTGGAGAAGTCCCTGGAGGGTCCCCCTGCTCTTTCACTACACATCCTATACTAAGGCTGGTTCTTTTTTTCCCCCCGACCCACTAGCTTCCAGTTTTCACCCACTATCTATAAATGGTAAAACTTATTTTTTAAAATAATTATTTATATTTAGTTAGTATATAATTTTTTCTCTTTTTCGTACTTCAAATATTCTCTTTTAAAATTATTTATCTTTTATCATAATTATTTTTATATTATTATTTTTCTTACAACAAAAAATTTAGTAAGTGATATTGAATTATATATATATATATATATATATTTGTGCATATATATCAAATGTGCCGTGCACATCTAATTATTAGAACCATATTTTTCAGAATATTTAGGGAATTTTTTGTTTGACAATTATTCTTGAACAAATATTGTACTTATTCATTTATTTGCTACTTACTGAAATCTCATAAATTCTATGCTTCGGAATATCTTAAATCATTATGCATTAATTAGATAGAGTAATGAAGAATTAAGAAAAGGTAGTTCTGAGCAGTAACATATGTGGATTAAATTAGAAGGAGAAATACATGAGAAGACCTCTCAGGCTATATATCAAGAAATTAACTGAAAATCTTTCAATCTTTATTACTGCCATCTTGCAGATAAAATTAAAACTAAGACACCAATCAGTTACAACTTACATTAATTAAGAAACAACAACTCTTGTAATACAGCTTACAACAAACATGACGAAAACAAGAATTAATGAAAATTATTACAGACATCTTCAAAAACATTAACAAGCTTAAAGTCTGGAACAGCTTTGGTTCTGGACCAAAAGAGAAGAACTGAACTTAAGCTGGGAAGAAACGAGATCAAACTCCAAGAAATTCTCCTCCAACTGATGCGCCCCGATCACAACTGAAGTTCTTGGGTTCGACCCTCCGTCCACAAAAGCAAGGCATGTTGTTCTCTGATTAACCTCAACCATTGAGTTGGCTCCATGAATCCTCCAGTAAAGGTCATTTCCGGGCAAAACCAGATCGATTGTTGGCACAGACGGCCCTGCAGGGGTCTTGGAAATTGAGTCTGAGCTAAAACAGGCCCTGAATGGTTCCACTGCTGCCACGCTTTTGATTTTCATATCGGCCGCCGCTTTAGTGAAAGCCCGTGCCAAAGGCTTGTAGATGGAGTTATGGAGAGCTGTAAAATTATGTATGGTGCTGATTTTCGTTCCCCCTACGCCATCCTTGTCGATGGAAAAGTAGGAATTCTTGACAGACAGGGTTTCCCCGCCGACCCTGATGGATTTCACATCGATGAAATACTCATCAGACGGATCGCCCACTGTGAAAGCAGGAGCAGTGCTGACAGGGTTTACAATCAAGGGAGTGGCCTTAAGCGACTTTGAGATTGTCGAAATGGTCGATGAGGATGGTCCTCCAATCGACAATTTCCCGAGTCCAGAAGATGGAAAACAAACTGAAAACCTGTTGGGAAGGTTGAACTTGTTGGCCACTTGTTTGTGTAAAGAGATCTCAGTCCTGGCCAGGCCCACCAGCCCATTAGCGCCAGTGGCTAGGCCCTCCATGAATCTTGATTCCATGCAGGAAAAGATGTACTCGGGCACCGGCTGCTGATTCTTGGCGTAAAGTGTATCCTCACCGAAAAATTCAGCTACAAAAACATCCTGGAACGGGTTGAAAGCGGGAGCACTACATGTGTCGTTGGTGCAGCCAGGGCGTAGGGGCCCATTGCAGCTCACGCACCCGGACCCTCCGGCGATCTCACATTTCCGTGAGCCACATGGGATAGGGGAGTAGGTGGAGGAGACATAATTGTCGCATTGGAACCAAGATAATTGGGCCCCGAGGTCGATGATGGGGGTAATGGCAGCTCGGTTGCTGCCCAATTCTACTGTGGTGTAGAATTGAGAGGTTTTGGCGTCTTTACGGATGGGGAGGATCAGGCCATTTTGCGCACTGGAAGCAGAAATGAGAATGGCAAGGAGGAAGAGGATTGAGCAGTGGGAAGAAGCCATTATGGATTGTATTGGATATTGATACAAATGAAGGGATGAGTTGGTGTTTTGAAGTGGGGCTGGAGGACGGCTATTTATAGAATCCGGTCAGTGGCATTGTTGTAAATTTTGAGTTAGTCAAAGTTGGTGTTCATTGGCTGCCGATGGGCGCTGCGTTTAACGAATGAGAATTCTTCCTAAACCAGGAACCAGTTACCAGTTGTACATGCTTTTGCCAGTTGCCTTCTATCTTTTAAAAATACAATATGGAGAAAAAGATAAAAATAAAAACTATATTTTGAATTATTTGATTTTGTATTTTATTTAACATTAATCTGGAGAATGAACAAAAATAAAATAAGACCCCACAACATTTATAAGCTCAATATGTGCAAATATATTTTACAAAGTAAATACTTTATGTTAAAAAAAGTACATATAAATATATATAAATGCATATAATATTATACAAAAAGTATGTGGTTTAACTTATAAAGTTATATTATAAATTTGCATGTTGTACAATATATATATATATATATATATGTTCGATGTAATATTTTATAATTTATTAATATTTATTTTAAAAAAATAATATATAACAATACAAGAAAAAAATTATATAATTTTTTTTACCAGTTATGTAAGAATATAAAGAATTATAAATTTTTAAACTTTATACAGATTCTATATTTTATAATATTAAAAATTATAAATTATGGATAGTGTTTATTTTAAATAATATTTTTATAATAATTCAAATTATATTGAGGAGTGTAATAGACTTTATTTAGGGGTGCAAATAATAAGGTCATCGTTGGTCCACATTATGAGGGCTATTTTGTTATATTTTATAATTTAGGAATGTAAACATATTTTATACATAGTTTAGGATGCAAAATGTATTTAATTCTATTATCTTTTCCTGTCCTTAAGACAATTAAAAAAAGAAATCAAACAGACATATATATATATATATATATATATAGATTGTTTATTCCCATGCAAGGTATTCTAATTAACATTATTTAAAGACATCATGTGGGTTCATGTTGGCCATCAAATCTTAGATTATAAGTACTTACTTTCTATTGCCAGTCTATAACGGCGTCGGTATATATTAGATAAAACAAATAGTATAGTATTATCTTATAGGGATATCCTAATTCAAAGTTTGATCAAATTAAAATTAATTATATAATAAGTGTAATATATTTATCGTGTTATTGATGTATAATTAAAATAAAATAAGTCAATAATGACAAATATATCACACTGATTATATAATTAATTTAATTCGATCATACTTAATTTAAGTGATCAATTTTTAAGAAATACATTGGAACTAGTGGTTAGATTTGTATTGTGTTGGTACGGTATAATTATGTTATTTGATTTTTTCAAACTACATAAAGTTTTTACTTTTCTTTTTAGTAAAATTATTTTTGGGTCAATTGGTATGTGTGATTCGATTTGTATGTGAATAGAATGAATTTAAAAATAAAATAAAGGTGAAAAATGAATTATTTTAATATATCATTTTTATATTTCACACGTCAAAAGAATATGAAAAGTAATTGAATCTTTTTTTTTTTTAAATACACTTGTTTATATGTTTGGAAAAAATATATAGTAACAGAACTTTTTTTTTTTTGTCAAAAAAATATCTTTTTGGTTGCAAAAGATATTATTTTAGAATAGTTAATTAATTATAAATTTTACAATATTTTTTGGATGTTTTAATATATAGGGTAAATTACAGATACATCTCGTAAAATTTGACATAATTAAAGATATCATATCGTTGTTTGAAAAGTAACAAATATTCTCCTCAAATAGAAATTAATTATGTAGTCCTTAGACGGCAACATAAAATTACTACTTTGATCTTTGATGATTTTTTTTAAAAATAAAATATTTGGAATTCTTTTTAAATAAATCTCAAGGCGGTTTAAGTAAATAATTCATTGAAAATATTAGTTCAGAACAATATTTTATAAATTTTTAAAAAGTATATAAAATTATAATTCATAATTTTACAAAAATTGAATTAAAATCTAAGGGAATAGGCTCATTGTCACACCGACATTACAATCAGAAAAGTATTAATAATTTTTCAAACTATTTGAATGTACTATAATTATAAAAAATCTTAAGAGACGTGGTTATAATTTACCCTTTAATATATTTAGATACTTAATTATTTTGTCTACTTTTTTGCAATTTTTTCCATCCACTCACTTTCATTAATTAGATAAGGGTAATGAAGAATTGAGAAAAGGAGTTCTTCTTTTTCTTTCTTCATTTTTTTTAGTAATATATCGAATTCAACTAATACATTAATATAATTAAGAAATCAGTAAACAAATTAACATCAATTCAATAAACAATTAAAATCACAAAATTATAATAACTTATATAGATTATAGAATGAGACAAATAATAATACATCCGGTAGGAAGTCGAAAACATGAGAAGATCCGTCGGGCTATATATCAACAAATTAACTGAAAACCTTTTAATCTTTATTACTATCATCTTGCAGATTAAGTTCAAACTAAATAAGACATCAATCAGTTACAACTCACATTAATTAAGAAACAACAACGCTTGTAATACAGCTAGCAGCAAACATGATGAAAACAAGTATTAAAATTATTACAGACATCTTCAGAAATATTAGTAAGCTTAAAGTCTGGAACAGCTTTGGTTCTGGACCAGAAGAGAAGAACTGAACTTAAGCTGGGATGAAACGAGATCAAACTCCAAGAAATTCTCCTCCAACTGATGCGCCCCGATCACAACTGAAGTTCTTGGGTTCGACCCTCCGTCCACAAACGCAAGGCATGTTGTTCTCTGATTAACCTCAACCATTGAGTTGGCTCCATGAATCCTCCAGTAAAGGTCATTTCCGGGCAAAACCAGATCAATTGTTGGCACAGACGGCCCTGCAGGGGTCCTGGAAATTGAGTCTGAGCTAAAACAGGCTCTGAATGGCTCCACTGCTGCCACGCTTTTGATTTTCATATCGGCAGCCGCTTTCGTGAAAGCCCGTGCCAAAGGCTTGTAGATGGAGTTATGGAGAGCTGTAAAATTCTGTATGGTGCTGATTTTCGTTCCTCCTACGCCATCCTTGTCAATGGAAAAGTAGGAATTCTTGACTGACAGGGTTTCCCCGTCGACCCTGATGGATTTAACATCGATGAAATACTCATCGGACGGATCGCCCACTGCGTAAGCAGGAGCAGTGCTGACAGGGTTTACAATCAAGGGAGTGGCCTTAAGCGACTTTGAGATTGTCGATATGGTCGATGAGGATGGTCCTCCAATCGACAGTTTCCCAAGTCCAGAAGATGGTAAGCAAACTGAGAACCTGTTGGGCAAGTTGAATTTGTTGGCCACTTGTTTGTGTAAAGAAATCTCAGTCCTGGCCAGGCCCACCAACCCATTAGCGCCACTGGCTAGGCCCTCCATGAATCTTGATTGCATGCAGGAAAAGATGTACTCGGGCACCGGCTGCTGATTCTTGGCGTAAAGTGTATCCTCACCGAAAAATTCAGATACAAGAACATCCTGGAACGGGTTGAAAGCGGAAGCAGGACATGTGTCGTTGCTGCAGCCAGGGCGTAGGGGCCCATCGCAGCTGATGCACCCGATCCCTCCGACGATATCACATTTCCGTGTACGACATGGGATAGGGGAGTAGGTGGAGGAGACATAATTGTCGCATTGGAACCAAGAGAATTGGGCCCCGAGGTCGATGATGGGGGTAATGGCAGCTCGGTTGCTGCCCAATTCTACTGTGGTGTAGAATTGGGAGGTTTTGGCGTCTTTGCGGATGGGGAGGATCAGACCATTTTGCGCATTGGAAGCAGAAATGAGAATGGCAAGGAAGAATAGGATTGAGTAGCGGGAATAAGCCATTGTGGATTGTATTGGATATTGATATAAATCAAAGGATGAGTTGGTGTTTTGAAGTGGAAGTGGACGGTTCTTTATAGAGTTCCATAAGTGGCATTGTTGTAAATTTGGGTAAGTCAAAGTTGGTGTTCATTGGCTGCTGACGGGCGCTGCGCGCGTATAACGAATGAGAATTTTCCCAAACCAGTTGTTATATGCTTTTTGCCAGTTGCCTTTTCTATTTTTCTTTTAAAAAAAATTATAGAGAAAAAGATAAAAATAAAAACTATATTTTGAATTATTTGATTTTGTATTTTATTTAATATTTTTCTAGAATGAATAAAAATAAAATAAGAGCCCACAACATTATTTATATTGCAAGAATATGGACAAATATTAATATTATCTTTTCCTATCCTTAATATAAGTAAAAAAAAAAAAAAGAAACCAACACACACACACATATATATATCTCTTTGGTGTTATTCAGAGATAGAAATTTTTTTAATTCCGACTAGATTTGGTCAAATCAAAACCAGTTATACAATAATTATAATATATTTATTATGTGGTAATGTACATTTCAAAAAACACGATCAATCACATAATAAGTATATTAAGCATTCAATGTAATTAGTTTGATTTTGCTAGACTTGATTTGGGTAAAAAAAATTTCAATAAACTAGATTGTTAGTTGTCCCATGCAAGATTTTATTTGCTAATTCTAGGTAAAATTTTATTGTTTGAAAATTTCATTTAAATTTGATCAAATTAAAGTGTTTTATTTCCTATGAACTAAGAAGAACATATAAATTTTATGAGATTATCGAAGCATTTATTTTAAGAGAAACAAGAAAACGAAAATAAGTAATGGTATTAAGTGAAATCTAAGCTTATTTACTTATATTTTTTTTAGAAGTATGCGGCGGCTGAAAATAATTGTGGAGGGTCCCTCCACATCCATATCCATATCCATATGGACAATATCGACTTCCAGATGGTGCAATTACATTATTAAAGACATCATGTGGGTTCATGTTGTTGACCATCAGTTCTAGATTTTACTACTTTCTATTGCCGCTCTTTATTCGGAAACCGCGTCACTATTCTATTCTTATGTAAAAAGAAGTCTTAATTATATTTTGGTAATTGAATTACGATCGTTTTTATATTTTATTGTTTAATTTTTTTTTAATTTATCATTTTAATTTATAAATTTTTGTATTTTATTATTTATAATTATTTTTAATAATTTTTTTTTTGTTAGAGATCACTTGCAGTGTACATGTGGTATTTAAGGATTATATAATGTGATGTTTTTCAAATATACACAATATGTGATGTTTTTTTGGTAGAAAAGTCAATTAAAAAAAATAGGATCATATATGACAAAGTGTAAATTTCATAAAATTGAGTGTTATGTTAACAAACAAAAAAGAAAAATTTGATTGGCAAAGTATAAAAATAGGATAGAACGAATGCAATTATAATTTACCCTAAAAAGAAAGGTGCTTTATTCTTACAAATGGTGGTCAGTGAAACTATTGTAGTAATCATTTTATGGTCAATTCACTAGAAAAAAGAATTAATATTAGTGCCTTTGACTAAAAAAAAGGGTAAATTAGTATTATTAACTATGGTTAAATAAAATTAAAAATAATTTTTTCACCATAAAAATATTATTTGCTACGACTATTTGTTATTAACCATGACATTAGTTATAGTTAAATGTTATGTTTCTTTTACTGATTGATTCGTATGTATGAATGGATTAGTACATTAAAGGAATAAATTCAAAAATGGAATAAAGATAAAAAATAAAATGAATTTTTTCTTTGTTAAAAAAAACATAACTTTTTGTTGCATAAGATATTATTTTAGAATATTAAATTAATTATAAATCTATAATATATATATTTTTGGATGTTTAATATATTTAGATACTTATTATTTAATAATAATGTCATGCATATTGAAAATATATATTGGCTACTTCTTTGAAACATTTAAACGCTTGTTTGTTTTAATGCTTTGATATGAACATCAAATCAAATCGTAATCCATTACACTAGGGAAAAAAATATTATTAATTATAATATTAATTGTTATGACTAAATACATAATAGATAATTATTATTAATCAAAATTGAATAAAATTTGCAAAAATTAATTTTTCTACTGTGAAAAAAGTTATTTTTCACAGTTAAAAGTCATGATTAAAATATTTTTAGCCACCCTCATAATAATTAGGGACAAAAATTAATAACTATTTGCTATAATTATTTATTATTAATTGTGATAATTAGTTATAATTAAATATTATATTTGTTATAGTGTTACCGACTTTTTCTCAAACTAAATAAAATTCTGCAGTCTTACTTTTATAAGATAATTGATTTAACTTATCAACAACACACCGAATGAAAATCCAAATTTGAATCTGAAAAGTATTACACGACGAGCTGCAGATTGGGATGAAGTGTACATTATTGTTCGTACAAATTGAGATAAAGTGTACATTAATTAGAGGCGGGAGCAGCTGTTGTTCTGGACCAGAAGTGAAGAACTGAATCGAAGCTGGGAAGAAACCAGATCAAACTCCAACAAGTTCTCCTCCAACTGATGCGCCCCGATCACGATCGACGTTCTTGGATTTGAACCTCCATCCACAAACGCAAGGCAGGTTGTTTTCTGATCAATCTCAACCAACGAGTTGCCTCCGTTTATCCTCCAGTACACATCATTTCCAGGCAGAACCAAATCAATGGTTGGCGCAGAAGGCCCCGCCGGGGTCCTGGAGATCGAGTCTGAGCTGAAACAGGCCCTGAATGGCGGAACAGCCGCAATGCTCTTGATCTTCATGTCAGCTGCCGCCTTCAGAAAAGCCCTGGTAAAGGGCTTGTAGATGGAATTATGCAGAGCAGTGAAATTCCGTATCGTACTGATTTTCGTTCCCCCGACTCCGTTTTCGTCGATGGAGAAGTAAGAGTTCTTGACAGAGAGTGGCTTTCCTTCTACCCTGATTGATCTCACGTCGATGAAGTACTCGTCGGAGGGTTCGCCTGTCACGTAGATAGGATAAGTGCTGACAGGATTTATGATCAGGGGCGTGGTCTTGAGAGAACCAGAAAACGGGCTGACTCCGACTGATAATTTCCCGATTCCTGAAGATGGGAGGCAGAGGGAGAATTTATCAGGCAAGTTAAACCTGTGCGCTGCCTGTTTGTGGAAGGAGATATCAGTCCTGGCAAGGCCTAACATGCCTGTGGAGCCGCTTGCCAGGCCCTCCAGGAAATCCTTGTCCATACAAGAGAAGGAAAAGTCGGGCAACGACAGACGATCTTTCATGTAAAATGTGTCCTCTGCATAGCCTTGGGAGACGAGCATGTCCATGAAAGGATTATAAGGGGAGGCACCGCAGGTGTCGTTAGTGCAGCCGGGGCGTGGGGGCAAATTACACCCAACGCAGCCGATCCCCTTGGCGACCTCACATTTGGTCGAGCCACAGGGAATCGGAGCATAAGTATTGGACACATAGTCGTTACAGGCGAACCACAAGAAAGGGCCTCCAAGGTCGATGACAGCGTTTATGGCAACCAAGTTGCTGCCCATTTGTATTGTGGTGTAGAATTGGGAAGTTTTCATGTCCTTCCAAATGGGAAGTGTTGGGGTAGTTTGAGCATTTGTAGCAGAAATGAGGAGTGCAAAGAAGAGAAGAGAAGAGAAGAAAGAAGCCATCTAGTAATGGAAAAGTGAAGTGTTTGATGATGAAGTGAGATTGCAGGATGTGTATTTATGAACACTGAAAATGGCATGAACATGACAGCTAATTTGATTAGTCAATGCATTGGGAGGGTTGAATGGCTGCTGGCTGATGAGAGCAGCAATTAACTGTTAATGAATGGGAATCCATTCCCATTGAAGTAGAATTCTTTCATCCTGGATATGATTTGCTAATGTGGATCAATAATACATGCTGACCAAGCAACAACTAAAGATTTGATATATGGAAAAAAAAAAGAAATTTAAATCAGATCTGTTTTAAATTAAATTAATTAAATAATAAATACAATACGCTTATAATGTAATTTATATACTTAGAATTAAGAGAGAGCATGTAATTACACGGCAAATAGTATGAATTATTTCTATTGTTCTGCACCAAAAAAGAGAAAAAATAAAAGGGGAAGGAGCAAAGAGATTTCATCTTTGAATTAATCTGAAATAGCCAGTTTTCAAAGCCTTTCTGACCCACAAATGCAGTCAACACAAGCATGAAATATTATTATTAACTAAGTTGAATAAATGCTACCACTTGAATTTCAATATTTGTCAGCCATCATTAAAAGATAGGGTTGTCAATAGTCAACTTATGATTATATTTTTTAATATAAAAATAATAATTACATAATTATATTAATATTTTAATAAATTAAGCAACTAAATAATATATTTTATAATAAAAATATTATAAAATAAATTATAATAAATTCATATAAAGTAAGACAAATGCACATATCGTTAAATGAAATTCAAATTCATAATTTTAAATTTATTCATAAAACTCCAACTTTAACCATTAGACAATAACATAATTGGTTAATAGTCAACTTATTGAAACTTAATGTTGAAGATGTCGCATAATTTTCTATTAGTTTTCATTCCCACTGTCGGCATTTCATAGATCATCTTGAGGCCGTACGATAGTTGCTTTGTTTTAGTACGCTACAGCAACTAATATTTTTTAATTAATTACTTTGTGCGAAATCGATATAATAGTAAACATAAGGTTGACATGAAAACTCTTAATTAAAATTCAATGAAACGATAATTATTGTGCTAAACTGATTATCAGAAGATTAGAGGATTAATTCAGCACTGAATAATCGTATTTGACTTCCAAATTAGGGTCACCTCAGATTAATATATCATTACATGCGCAGAACAACATCTAGAAAGTACGAACTTTCACTGGCAAAGCAGACAACTCTGTTTTTCGCGTCTCTCTCTCTCTCTCCCTCTCGCACGCACACACGCACGTACGCACGGCAATCAGGAAGGAAAACCGACCAGGGAATCTTTTGCTTACATACACACTGCCTCGTGATTCTTTCACTTCCAGGTTATATATATGATTTTTCAATTTGCTCTTCTATCTTGACAATTTGTCTTCGGTAAGATCGAAATCATCAAAATCTTGAAACTCTAGGGAAAGCTTATTTTTTCCTTTCCGCTTCTTGAATTGGGTATTCTGTACTTTTGTTGTTTCCGGGCAATCTTGACCGACTCCGGAAGAAAAATGAGGGGTAAATGGGTTTTTCAAGTTTCACTACGCTCTTAATTGTTTGCAAGAAAGTGAAGACTTGTTCGAATTGCCCTTTTTGGAACACACAGAAATGTTTTCTTGCTATATCCCATTAGGGTAACCTTATAAAAGGGATTGCGCTTATTGATTCTTTTGACCTCTTCGTTTAGTGTTAAACCTGATAACAAGAATCAAGTTCTCATCACAGCAATGTTGCAAATTGTTGTTGCATTATAAGGTTCTTGTGTAAAGTTCCAGTTTTTCATGCCTTTTTGTGTGGCATTTTTACCGGGATTAATCTCATTTTCCTACATCAGATTGTCATTCTATATTGCTATTATGTTCTGCCTAATGCGGGCTTGCGCCTGTGTTCTTTGAAATTTGGTCTGAAACCTGAGGATATCTTTCCTATCCTATCCTCCATAAGATTGTGAGTGTTGTCGATGGATTTAAACATACATTAAACTGTTCAATAGGCATAACTTAATTTTTGGGCACGTAAGATGTTAATCTTCCGTAGCATTGTTATAATTTGGACAAACTCACCTCTAATCTTACATAATGCAAGCTAGATGTCAGAGTACTTACCGTGAAGGAAGAATTTCTTGATGTAGTATGTGCAATTTCAAATCCACTTCCATCTAGTTTCTTAAAACTATAGTATATAACCAGCTACGAATTTTTCTGGTAGAACATTGAATTTGGTGTCAGAAAATAATTAACTGTTTATAAATCTTCAATGAAATTTGTAATGTACAGGTTTTTGGGCTGTCATAGCTTCCCATCTTGAAAGAGAGAACGAAAAGGTTGTACAGGTTTCCTCATTAGCAATGACTAGTGACATGTATAAGGAGCGCATATCAGCATTGTTGAAAGTTATTCAAGCCACAAAAATTGTCAAAGAGGATAACATTCCATGCAAAATTGAAGAGGTATTCAAGTATGAGATTTTGGTTTACTTTTAACAGAACTAATCTGATTTTTCTTGTGTTGTTCAGGGTCTTTACTTAGGCTCTTTGGGAGCTGCCAATAACAGGAGTGCTTTGAAAAGCTTAAATATCACACACATATTGACGATCGCCATCTCACTGGCCCCTGCTCATCCTAATGACTTCATATACAAAATTGTTGAAGGCAGGATATTCTGTCTTATTTCTGCTTCACATTTTACTGATTGGTTTGATTATGTAATGAAATCACATGTCTTGTCATGGTAATTTGAAGTAGCTAATATGTGGATTTGCTTTCAATTTTTCATCATTCACGTGATACCACAATCGTGATAACTGAATTTCTCCTGAGGTTAATTTATATTTTGTTTCCTAGTTCAGTATCGGATTTCGCTTTCTCTTATAATGTTTATGCTGTTGCTTCCTGAAATAAGATCAATGAAATGCTTTGATCCTTTTGTAAGTGTTAACTAAGAGAGTGAATTTTAATTGAATTGAAACAGTACCTGATAGAGAAGATATCACTATTACTCAGTACTTTGATGAGTGCTTCGCGTTTATAGATGAAGCTAGAGCACGAGGAGGTGGCGTCTTGATTCACTGCTTTGCTGGAAGATCCAGAAGGTCTTTTAATTTTTTTAAGTTTTTAGTCTCAAAATCTATGCTGATTATGGTTAAGCAAGATTAGTAAATCAGGATGTTGCTTTCTAAAGAGAATTGCAGAAGTTCTTTCATATCTCTGAATTAAAATAGAAATCATATAATTCCAGAGTATCAATGCTATGAGTAATTTCCCCATTTAACT
>NC_026154.1:734780-755061 GCF_000512975.1 Sesamum indicum
AAATGCTCCATTATCTTGCAATTACGCTCAGCTAATTCATTTCTTTTTGGAAAATGTTACATCTGACTAAGACATGAAGTATCTCACCCTTTCGCTTCAATTTCTATATCTTATTATTTGTTTGTGTTTTCCTGTGCTTGTTTTGAATCTAATTTAGTACACTGGTATGCAGTGTGACTGTTGTTGTTGGTTATCTGATGTTCAAAAATGGTATGAGCTTTATGGAAGCTCTGGAATATGTGAAGACAAAAAGACCAGTAGCATCTCCCAACTGTGGCTTTATGTTACAACTCCAGGAGTATGAGAGATCTCTTCGAGGTACTATCATAGTTTTTTCCCTTTTTTTTTTTAAAAAAAGATAACTTCTAATTTCCTTTTTCTCGGAAGTCAACTAATTAAGGTGGTCAGTAGACTTTCCAAATCATGTTTTGGAGGAGCCCAAAACTGGTTCTGACTGAATTATATCTCTTGGAGTAAATTAAAACAAGAAGAAAATACTGCAATCTTTGACACCAGTGTAAATACATTTAAATTTAAGTCAAGTTACTCCAATCATATGAATGATATACTTCTGGACACATCTAATTTCGCCAGCATTCTGTGTGAGTTAAATCTTTCGCAACTCATTCATATTTTCATATGCATTTACATCTCAAGAGTTACTCTGCAATTTTTGGCTTCTGAAGTTCCTTTTTTCTCAGTAATTACTTCCAATTGAATAGAAGATTTTGACTGAAATTTTACATGCAGCATCAAGGACTGGAACAGTGCTTGAACCTGAGAAGTGCTGCAGCTCTCTATAGACGGTGTATTATGGCTACGAGACTGAATATACATACTACAGAGGCATATTCTTTGCAGATTTCAGATTGAAAGGGCCGGCATGCAACAGTTGGTCCACAGAAGCTGGCTGCTCCTTATTGCTACCGCATGGACCCTTTAAACTCTGTTTCAGCATTTCAGAATGAGCAGCAAGATATAGGCATCAAACTGCTGAATTATTGTTGGGTTCTGCATTCAGCTTAGATGTATTTCTTTTCCTCTTTCGGTCCAATGTTATATCACAAACTGCAGAACTATGAAGTACCTCTAATGAGTTTTACAGGGATTTTAAGTCATTGATCAAATTCAGGCAATCAAAGCCTACTCTGGCATGGGTCGATACAACATGTCTGATTGAAAGATATATACTGTCTAATGAATGTATCATCAAATACATGGCTTAATTTATGTATAAGAGTGCATAAAACATAAGAAGTAGGTATTACATTGGAGCCTGCATAAAAGTGTGATACACATACACAATAATTTTGAGAATGACATATATGTAAATAACAGCTCATATATTGAGCCGTCAGAATCACAAAATAGGGGTATGAAGATGTACATGCAGATTGAGTGGTGTGCGTATTAGAGCGTTGAAAAATGGTGCGTGGCTGGCATGATCCAGGAGCAGCTATTGTTCACCACAGGAACATGGATGCATATCTATAAACAACACATAAATGGAGACTTTACCTTTCTTTTCTTCATTTTATCTCACGCGGAGAACGTAATTGTTCCAACTTCATAAACGTGAGAGGTACATACATATAATATATACATTGTAACACACACACACACACACACTAGCTAGGGGGAGAGAGAGAGAGAGAGAGAGAGGAATGTAAAAGAGTAAAAGTATATAAATTAACCTCACGAGAGTCCAACACATTGCATTTAATGAGAACCCTAGTCACTAAATTTAGAGATACCCCCCTACAAAACCTTGATATTCTACCTACCTCACTCCTCTATAAATAGTGTAAAGGATACTTGAATCAAACCAACAAAGCCAGCAACTGAAACACCTAATCCTTATTAGCTCGATCAAGTTCTTAACCATGTCTCACATTGCCGTGGAGAGGAACAGAAGAAGACAGATGAACGAACACCTCAAGGTTTTACGTTCTTTGACTCCATGTTTCTACATCAAACGGGTACTTATACGGCCTACTCCCTCCACTCCCCTCTTTGCAACACTGCCCTCTACGTAATTCTGCTCTTAAATACTCAATTGCGCGTATATCAAAAACATCTGTGTATGTAAAACAATTAGGGTTTCTTGTGCATATGTGTTTGCACGGCATACATATAACTAACTTTTAGCTCTTTTGTACAAATTGATCATCACAATAACGCTCTCTTATCCCTTGAATTTTCTTGATTGTGAAGGGAGATCAAGCATCAATTATAGGTGGGGTGATCGAATTCATCAAGGAGTTGCACCAAGTTTTACAATCCTTGGAGGCTAAAAAACGAAGGAAGAGCCTAAGCCCTAGCCCCGGACCTAGTCCAAGGCAATTTCAGCCAAGTCCTCAGCTTCCAGACAGCCCTTTTGGGATTCACGACAACAACTTCAAGGAACTCGGAGCATGCTGCAACTCTCCAGTCGCAGATGTTGAAGCAAAGATTTCCGGGTCGAACGTCCTCCTCAGGACTATTTCCAGGAGAATTCCAGGTCAAATCGTGAGGATAATAAGTGTCTTAGAGAAATTATCCTTCGAGATTCTTCACTTGAACATCAGCAGCATGGAAGATACTGTTCTATACTCCTTCGTCATCAAGGTATACATATCATCAATTCATCAGTACGTATTAAGTTTGTGGACACGGCAAGAAAACGAAGAAAAGATCCGATCGACCACAACAATATATATAAATAAAATTTGAAGGAAATTTAGATTATGAAAACATAAATATACATATAATCATTTGACTTAACTGATCATATGAAATTGTTGGTAGCTGCAGATAGGGTTGGAGTGCCAAGTGAGCGTGGAGGAACTAACCCTTGAAGTTCAGCAAAGTTTCTGCTGTGAAGCTGCTGCAGCTAACTGTATGAAGCTGGGGCACGCATCACAAACTTAATTCGGACATACTGCTTTAATGTTGTAATAATACATAGGAATTAACTAATGATGTCGATCGGATGGCTTAAACTAAAAAAGTATATGTAACCTAATTTACACATATCAGCTTTGCTATATATCAAATTAATTCGCTGTGTTCTAATTGGGATGGAACTAACAAAATGATCAAAGTTCATCAATAATACATATACAAAAGAATTTGAAGTGATGGGAACAATATTTTATATTTTGCATTTTCAAGAAACGGAAAAGAGTACTGATCAGTGAGTTGAAATTGCACATCATTATTCAATTCATTTTCTTGCATTAACATGTTTATTAATCTTCAATTACAACTCATTACATAGCTCATCCTATAATTACAACAGATCAATTCTGGTCGCACCACAAGATATATGGTTTTTTTTTATGCTTATTTACAATAATTAAAAATAAAAAACTGTGATAAATATTAGTTAACCACATATGTGAAACGGCTATTAGTCATTATTTTCGCAAGCTAAACCAAAGCATTAGCTAAAATTCAAAACAACTATTTCTCATTTTTTTTGTGTTGATTTTGTTTAATTGTATTATATAATATCATCATTTGCCATAATTTTACATCGGGTGATTTATAGCGTAGGGAAATCCATTTTTCTTAACTCACAAGCAACTCTTGCTTTCAACAATTATAAATCAACTAACTAAAATGATATATATATATATATATATATTATACATACTATGATTATTCATCATTTTTTTTGAATATTAGCTTACATATTTAATATCAATTTTAAAAAAATTCAGCACTGCAGGTACTACTTGTCTATTTTCACAACACTTAAATAGAATTGGTCATCGTAAGTTGCGGCTCAATCAAACAATTTGGGCTAGTCTGTTTCTGTATTAGAATATTGTAAGAAAATGCCCAATATTTTCCTCTTGGGCTCGGGTTTAAACGGGCCTTGTTGCTTGTATTTTTGTATTTTAAAGACAAGACACATGTTGTTTATTAGTTTTTTTTTTTTTAATAACACAGAAAAATATTTTTTTTTAATGAATAAATCAATAACTCATCTTGATACTTTGAACATATAAAATGAAATAAAAACTCATATAAAATGAAAAAAATACTTACATATTCGATAGAAATCGAATCCATACACTAAATTTATTTATAGAAGTTCAGTCTCAATCTTAAATATTAGACTAAGACATCATTAGTATCAAAACAACATAATTCTTCACTAAAACACATCATCTTGCCAACTCAAGAATCAGGGACCTGATTATAATTATATATATATATGATTGTCCCACAAACTTATTTAATAAAAAGGTAATATGAATGGATACCCTTTTTACTTAATTAGGATATTGCATACATTCACATGATTGCTCCCTCACATGAAATTAGCAATACAGGGTTGTACTTTTGGTCCTTTTCACTTCTTATATTATTCATCACATTCACATGCAATGCTCTTAAAATATTTTTTCCTAATTCAGATTCATCCTCATTTTTCATGTTCAAAGAAATTCAATAATGGTAGCCAACGAGGCCTTGCTCGAGTGGCAGCTAGTCTCGCACAATCACGAGATTGTAGCTTCGATCGAGTCCCACAAATGTGGGTTTATTATTTCTACTTTTACAGTAATTTCTATTTTCTTCATCTCCATCGAACATATTCATTTTAATGTAAATTCTCAATGTGTTGAATCAGTCTTTGAACTTAAAAGTACTAAATGATGCAATTAATTACATACGATAAAAAAAACAAAAAAAAAGAATAGTGGGGTTACTTTCATGGGGAAGAAAAAGATTTGTGAGTGTTATTGTCATGAAAACCCTAATTAGGTTTTTGACTGAGAATAGAATGCATGGAAGTGGAGTAGGAAATTTAGGTATAGTTTAGAGAAAGAGGTGTCTTAATCAACGGTCCTCACTCCTCAAAACCCCTTTTTTTCCAGGAGAAGAAATCACTCAGAGGAGTGATGCAATATCTCTTGCATCCCAACTTGAGTGTTAGTGCTCATCACTTCAGTTTTCAATATTACATCATATTCTAAATCTAATATATTATTCCATCAAATTTTCAACTGTCAAATCATTCCTAATTTAAAATGTTGATTTGGAGCACTCAAATTGTTTATATTAGAAAAAAAATTTGGTAACGTTTTATGATCGATTTATCATTTTAATAAATCGATTAAGACGACATAACTTATTCATAAGCACCAAACTGCACCTATATCTATATATATATATAACTTTGTTTGTCATCAATTCGACCTTCGAGTTACCTCAAGGGAATTTGGAAAACTAAAAATCTACATATAAATTGAAAATTTCGAATCCTAAGAATTAAACGACTCATTTTATCAAAAATATAGATGATGTTATTGTAAATGTAACATTTACTTATAGTGGAATTTGGTTGCCTCTCGACCAAATTTAATTGAATTTGATCTGAATTAAATTTTATATATTTATATATATATATATGTATATATGGGTACAAAATTTAATATATTTGAAATATAATTGTACAAGAAAAACCTGTACCATTTAGTGATACAAAACCCAAATAGTATTAATGGAAAAATTGGTTGATCACGTGATATTTCCAATGTTACATAGTTAAAATCCACTGAAATATTGAGTAAAAGAAATATCTGATTCCACTGAGCTCAAAGATTTTTGGGGCCCAAAAGTTTGACATAACTCCAAAAAATAACCAATAACCATTCACATCATGAAACAGTAATTTTGAAATATATATATAGAGATAGATGTATATCAATCGGTGCAATTACGCAATCCATCTCACATATATCCTGATGTAATAACTTATAATTATTACCCACATTTTTATATTTGTACACTATGTTAATATATAGAAGAAGTTTCCCTATTATTATTATTATGATTTTGCCGTTTTGTAAATTAAAAAATAATAAAGAGAAAAAGGACAGAAAAGGGATTTGAGGTTGAGCTTGAGAGAGACACACATTATCAATCAGTCACCCGCTTCTCCACATCAAACATTGATGTTCCAACACTCACTGCTCTCACATTTTGCCCTCTTCGCATTTCCCATTTCCCATATTCACATACTTGCCTAATTTTTAGCTCTCAAACAAATTTAATTAAATTTAAATAATGTAATCATCTAAGGCGACTTTTGGATCAACAGATTTGAATTTAAAATAATAATTTTGAATGACTTCATATTAAAAGAATTTAAAATTCAATACAATATAACATATAGCTCACTGCTCCAACACTCACTGCTCTCACATTTTGCCCTCTTCGCATTTCCCATTTCCCATATTCACATACTTGCCTAATTTTTAGCTCTCAAACAAATTTAATTAAATTTAAATAATGTAATCATCTAAGCTAAGGCGACGATCAACAGATTTGAATTTAAAATAATAATTTTGAATGACTTCATATTAAAAGAATTTAAAATTCAATACAATATAACATATAGCTCAAGAAATGAGTTGAAAAATTAAAATTGTTTGTAAGGTTTGATGAATCAAAGGTTAAATTCAAATGTTGGAATCGGGGATTTGTATGCCATTTTGAGCAAAACTGATAAAATGTTGATAGGTAATTTCTTGATTGACAGGGAAGGCCTAAACTCGCCCACTGCATCATCATATGTTGATTGTATGCAGCACATGCATTTGCATATGCATTACAATGATCCAAACACTGCATTTTCAACTAAATAATTCAGCACCACTTATAATTAATTGTATGGTGTTTTTTTTTTTTTTAAACTTGTGCAGGGTGCTAAGGGATTCTTGATTTTCATTAAACGTGTGAGGAAAGATAATACGAAATTATTTAAATAATAATAATAATAATAATCTAAATTTAGAAATAATGATGAGTCGGTGGGGGGTGGTGGTGGGACCCACAGAAAGGGTATCCTCCGTCTCTTTAGAGGGGGGGGTGGGGGAAAATCGAGTGCCATGCACTGTTTTGTATTAACTCACGCTCGTGACAGGCTAACGGACAATCCTTGCCGTTAATGGCCCTCCGTCATCGTTGTTCCCATTGCCCGTGTAAACTTCCTCTTTTGGCCCTGCCCTTGGCGTCTGTTTTACTTTACTGCCATTCAGGTTGGCTCCGCTCGGCTTGGACCGGCTAACTGGCTGGCTATTTCTACCATTGTTTATTTTATTTTTGTCTTTTGGTTGTTTGTGTTGTGTTGTGATAAAGGGCAAGTAAAGAGAGGAAGGTCACAAGATGTTGAATTTTTCGGGGTGGAGTGAAACTTAAACTTAGAATCTAATTTTATGGTTTCTAGAACCCTTTTTTTTTTTTTATCATTCATGATTTGTGATTTTTTTTATTTTAAAAAAAATAAAATTATAAAACTTATTGTAACTTTATTTACAAAAAATAAATAATTAAAATTGACAAAAAAAAAAAGATTTTCTCAAGAGAATACAAATGGTTAAACTTTTTCCCCAAAAAAATTAAAAAAAAAGGGATTGATGGTTAAAAGGATTGGTTGAAAGCACCATAAGAAAATATGTCTTTTTACTGTAGTTAATTATTATAGGTAAAAATAAAAGATTATGACGGATATTAATTAACTATGGCTGAAATAGATATCTTATGAAATTTAAACGATAGTGATTAATAGTATTGAAAAAAATTAATTTT
The DNA here is from genome assembly GCF_000512975.1 of Sesamum indicum. Classification (NCBI taxonomy): domain Eukaryota; kingdom Viridiplantae; phylum Streptophyta; class Magnoliopsida; order Lamiales; family Pedaliaceae; genus Sesamum; species Sesamum indicum. Next base: position 742,365 of record NC_026154.1, read on the forward strand.
TTATTTTTTTAGTGAAGGGAGAGGGTAGAAATTGTTTGTCATTGGTGTGAAGGTAAAAAGGGAAGACATGTTGGATTGCATAAGCCACTTTACTTTTGGTACAAGTTTGAAAGTCTAAAAAGTCAAGCCTCAAATTCACTTCACATGTTTAATAATCTCAAAAATTCACTTATTCCTAAATGTAATAAGTTAAAAATTAAATAGAATTGGACTGCCCCATGCCCCCAACATTCTCTCTCTCTCTCTCCTCTTTCTTTCTCTCTCTCTCTCTCTCTCCCCCCACATAGCTTGTAAATTCTTGAATTTTAGAGATGTTAATTATGGTCTACTGCTGATAAGAAATGGATGGTTATGGTAATTAAAAAGGGTTTCATTTTCTTGAAATTTAATTCCCACATTATTAATTATGATGAATATTCTGACCATGAATGATATTTTTATATTTTTGGTTGGATTTAGAAGAGAAAACCCTAATTCTTGAAACTCCAAGAGAGAGAGTGAAAGAAGATGATGAGGGGTGTGGTGGTGGTGGGACATGGCAGCCACCACCACCCCACCCCCCACCACCTCTCGATCATGTGATATTCTGCTAAATTAAGACACCTTGGAATTTGAGCTTTGAATGAATAATTCCCCTTCGGCCTCGGAATTATATCCCTCTAACCCCACTTTTTTGACTTCTATCATTCACAATCAATAAATTATTTATTTAATTTACCAACAACTGCATCTGCATTCTTCAATGCAATTTAATTATTTCTTAGTTACAGCATTCAAGAAATGTACTCCTCCTATCCTCTCTCTCTCTCTCTCTCTCTCTCTCTCTATATATATATATATATATATATATGTATTAGTACATGGGTAGGGTGTAGGGGTAGACAAATTGTATTGTGTAATAATCACTTGTTCCAACACACACTTAGGATTTTAGGAACACTCTCAGTTTGATTGATTCTTCACATGTGCACTTGTACGAATATATATTCAAATTTATGGCACTACCTACACAATTTTTTTTATTTGGCTTTGTGGGCCTACCTACCTAGGAAGAGTTTAACATATAGCTACAATTATAATTAGTTAATGCAATTAATTACACAACATTCAACTCTATTTTCTAATTATAATTTATTACAATAATCCTAATTATATTACCCCTCATAATATAAATGCGGATGTACGTGATACACTTATTATAAGAAAATGACTCAATAGTAATAAAAAAATATTAATATTAATTAATTAAGAAGTAAAAAATTTTCGTTGCTAATTTATATTATTTACTTGCTAATAAATTTAACAATCATTTAAACTATTTGTTAAAAAATGTAATTAACAACAAAAATTTTACTTATTAATTAACTTGACGTTGATTTTAACATTAATTTTATTTTGTAATTATTGAGTTATTTTCGTATAGTGACTTAATATATATGTTTGCAATGCATTAATCATATAAATTACTTGTAAATTCTTGATATGATTTTATTCTATCCTACTTAATTTTTTTTATGTAAGATGGTGTTTCATCATAATATAGGCCTATTTATAAAAAAAAAATTCACGTACAAAGAATTAGATGGCGTGTTAAGATATTAACCAAATATATATTAAATTATATAGTGAAGAAACAGAAAAATTGGAGAATTTCAATGCAAAGTGAAAATTGAGAAGTTGTGGGCATAAAATCCCATCCCCATTTTGGTTTTGTTTTTATGCTGCTACAAAGTTGACCAAACTTATTCAGCATTGATTCTTGAAAATGTCAGTAAAATAGCATTGGTATATTCAATCACCGGACATGTATGTCCAATCATTAAAATAACACTTATATTTCTAAAGAGATACATACAATTATGGGACATTTCCACCCTAAACTCCTTACTTTGTTTTAGGGTTTTCGTACACATTCATACCTCTATATTTTTATTATATTACATATCCTAACCCCTATTTTATATTACCTCTCTCTCTACAAGAAATAGGACATTTTAATTGTACATGGTTGATGACACAATCGTTAAAAGCAAAACATTATAGTGAATATTAATTAATTATGAATATATAATAATTATTAGTTGTTGATGTTGTAAATAGAAAAAAAATATTAATCGTAACTAAAATTTATTATAAATATTTTTGTTGTAGCTGGCAAATATTTTTTAACCATTGATAATGAGTTTAAGCAATATCTTTGTTTAATTATAGTAGAACATATTGATTTATTATAAATTTTCAATTATAATCATTTGTATTATATGAAATAATCTATTTTTTTTTTATAATAACATTCTCGTTACCATACTATGAATGGGAGTTCTTTTTTTCTTTGGGAAATGAAAGCAAAAATAAGAGGAAAGAAAGAGCGCACTTATAATATCAGGGCTAGCTAGTGTAATTATCGTATCGATCAGTGCATTATTACACGGGGTATTGTCCACTCTAAACTTGTAGAAGTTTTATAAGTTTGTCAGAAAAATGCGTCTCGCTAGGAAGAAGAAGCCTTCGAGTTTCTAAGTTATTCAAACTTCTCATTTGTAATCAATGTGGGACTCTTACCTACATCATTAGTTCCTTAAACAAGGAACTTGGGAGGAGTACATGACCTCGTTTCCACAAACAGTGTCAAATTAATGATGTGGCCAGCACCCTGGATACACAAAGTCTCCCTTCCTACTTCACCAAATAAAGATCTAGCAGTATAGTACGAAATGCAGATCGTGGATCTGATCCAGACTTGATATCTCTTGAGGATTCGAAGGGTAGCTACGTGAGTGGGTGAACTCTCAACTAGACTAAAATAGAGCCTGAAAGTCGGTGAGGTAGGTCGAAGAACGATCTTGGCTTACAAATAGGTTTCAATTGCTTATAGAATAGGTAACGCCTTTATTTTATTTCTTCATAAACTCAAAAATGGTCGTGACTCGATCGGTATACATTGTACAAGATATTGTCCACTCTAACTTCATAGAATTCTTACGGATTTGTCGAGAAAATGTGTTTAGCTAGGAAGATGAGGTCTTGTGGGCTTAATTATAAGCCACTTAAACTCTTAACTTTAATAAATATGGGACTTTTAACTACATCAATATCCATGGGTTGAGTTTGAATGCAAATAATATTAATTGTGTTATATTATCATAATATAAAATTTACTGCTTATGTTATGACAATCATTTGAACTTTCACGCTTTATTTTTTAAATTTAAAAAAAATATATAAACACGTTTGTGTGTGATTATTGCAGTTAATGCAAAATATTATGGCAACCCAAATTATATTTAGCTTTGAAAAGTGAAAAAATTAAATAAATAATTTAATTACTGCTATTCAAGTCGAACTTTCCCTTTTTCCTTTTAAAATAAAAAGGAAAAGAAAAGAAAACGCAAGTACGGAGATCCATGCAGACAAAAGTCGCATTTTTACCAGAAGGGGGAAGAGAGCGGGGGCTTGGACACTGTTAATACCCACTTCGTGTTCTTTTACGTAGAAAATTAGTGTAATTAACGTTTTTAGCTTTGAGTATTATTGAGTGATTATTTGTCCACTAACTAATTTAATATTATGAAAACGAACCTCATCATTTGAAAAGATAAATCGTTTGAATTAATAATAAAAAAAGAAAAGTAAATAATTCATAGTAAATTATAACAATTGCAAATATATATATATATATATATATATTGGTGAATGAAGCAAAAAAATAATATTTCTTTTCATGTGAAAATGACAACTTATCTCCACATAAAAATTCAATCATGAAGCCCACTGATTTAACTTAGTTGGTGCACTACTTGCTTGCTTCCCATTAATGCATACCATCAGGAACAGAACCACCATTATCAATTATTATTATTTTTTTTATTTTGTTTCAAAAGAACAAATAAAGTCAATAATTACTATTAAAAATATTCAGGAAAGCAAAAAGTGTGTAATTATATATATTTTAAAAAATATTAAGGGTTAAGATATTAAATATCAAATTATTCTCATTTTTAATAGCTTAAGTTTTTTAAATGAAATAGTCGTTTAACATGGTATCATAACGATGTAGAACAAGGAGTGGATGCATTCTTGAAGCATTTGGATAGGCGTATAAGTCGACAGTCTAGTGCATTGGTTGCATGGTTTGATAGTAGAACTCAAAATGCCATAACTTTTGATTCAGATGGAGTTACGAAATGGGCCACCCACCGTTTCAATCATCTTCAAGAGGAGAAATCGTCGTGAGAGGCTGTCGTTCATCATGAGATTTTATTGTTTTGACCACCGTCTGACCAATTCCTTATATTTTCCTATTTTTCAGTCAATCCGCTGCTTGCTTATTCTATTTTCTGCAGTTATCTTTTTTGCCCAATACTTTTCTAAAATATTGCTACCATGGTAGGTATTTTTGAATTGAGTCTCGCGGGGTTTTGAGCCAGTCCAAATTTTAGTCAGTTCCAAACCTGTTTTACCTATACTAATATTAGGAGTTTTTTCTTTTAAATATCTTATAACTCAGTTATGAGATTTCATTCGGCAATAAATTATTTTACTATTTGATCTCGAGTTTCAAGAATATTGAAATAGTTTCTTGTTATAATTCTTTAATTTCAATTGTTTCCACTCCATTACATAATCCGCCAAATAAGAAATTTTTTGTTCGAAATTCATTGCCACCCATTATAAAAAGAAAGGTTTTAATCGCAGAGTTTGCATGTAAGGATGGCATATTAAAATATTAAATATCAAATATATTTTTTCTTAATAATTTAAATTTATAAATAACATGATGGTTTAATTTTTGAAAAGATTATTTGTTATATAACTTCACAGAACAAAAAATATTAATATGGAACAGGTTTTGAAAAGACAATGTTTTTGAACAAATAATTGTAGAGTATGGGCAGTGATAGGGCCACTTATAAATGATTAAATAAGTAGAACAATAATAAGTGCTTCTCTACCAAAGCCACTTTTATTTTAAAATAAAATATTATATATATATATATATATAGAGAGAGAGAGAGAGAGAGAGAGAGTCAATTTAATGTGGATATGTCGCACTGCGCTTTCTACTCAGTGTTGACAATCCAATATAAGATCTGATCATGCTACACTTTTGTAGTCAAAATGCGATGTATATGTACAAACATATGCTTAGGTGTTCATAATTTTGTGCAATATTATCCACTCAATTCTTTAATAAAATTCTGAGTTCATATTGACTATTTATATTATTTTATTTGTGCACATATATATATATATGTAGTTCTATTATTGTTAATTAGACCAAATTAAATACTTACTTAACTAGTCGTGTCGATGATAATTTCTAATTATGTTATTCATATACTTCTGGTACGGATTCCAAAATTGAACACGGAATAATTACTTATTTTTTGAAAAGTTATTATATGTATATATGTGTATATATTTATATATATCATAACGCCAACTCATACAACTTATGTAGTGTATGATTTAGGAGCATGAGAGCAGACACGCAATGTGCAGTTTGTTATTACAACCTAATTTCTTTTTCCTATTTTTAATTTTTGGGCTAAGGTAGGCAACACTACTGTCTGTACATACCAAATAAATAATACATTGATCACACCATCCCAAAAAAGGGCTTTTATCAGTACTCAAAATTTTGAAATAAATTAGATGGAAAGATTGGGGATTAATGTTGCAAAAAAGAAGATGGTGGCGTATATAATGAGCGCCAAATTATATTTGGGGTTCAATATTTTTTATATAAAAAATTCAACAGATTTAGCTTAATAATTTTTTAAAATAATCTCAAAATTCGATACATTTAATTTTATAAATTCTGTAAAATAAAAAAAAATAGATTCAATTTTAATACTATTTTAAACATGTGGCAAAAAGTAAAAATGTAATTTTGGGTATAATGAGTGGTGTATGAAAGATGTTAATAATGATTGATGTTGGGGAGCATGATTGGGGGATGTCCTGATGAGGACCAAAACCCACGTGAATGAACATTACATTAACTGAAAAGAAGTGATGAACCCAACACCAACATCAGCTTTTGTTCTGTATATACCTCTACCTCTTTCTTTCAACTTAATCCACTTTCAGACAACTCAAACTACACACTAATCATCCTCTACCTCTCTCTGTATAAGGTTGGCAATATTAATTATTTTTTTAACATTAGAGTCAAATAAATTTAAAAAATAAAAGATTGATAGCAATTAGAATCGGTTGATTGTGAAGGGAGTAAGTATTCTTGTTTACTATTTTTAAAATTGTATAGGGATGATTTATAAAAGTCCATGCCAAACTCCAGTCTAGGCACAAACGACTTTAATATAAAAACATAATAATAATAATAATAATAATAATAAAATAGTTGGATTTGTTAAGGACAAAAGCGTAATTTTATGTTTCATGATATTTTGTTTTTCTTTTCATAAAAAAAAAAAAAAAAAAAAAACTTGTAGTGGGGTTTCACAAGTTCTCTGAATCCAACCCTATATTTTGGCTAGCTCCATGGTACGTAGCATCATATATCTGTCCTACAAAAACTGCTCAAACAAATTATAGGGAGCAAACACCAAATAAACCTGTCCCCATTCATCACCAAATTATATCTTTATTCATGAATTATTTTATTACAACAAATGCGATTCTGTTTGATTGACAATACTGCAGCCTTATAAATAAAAGGTTGTGAATTTTTTAGTTATACGAATATGTGTAGTATCTCGTTTCTTTGAACATGAATTGAATTATCGATGTATGCATTGAATCAATTTTTAAATTTGAATTTTTATTGAACGATGTAATCAATCACATACTATTAACAAGAAAAATAATTCAAAATATATACAGGCTAGGGTTTATTCCCTCCCACATTTGGGAAAATTGTCCTGAACGAAAATTCCTCTAATTAACTGTAACATTATGTGTGCATATGATTCCCTAGCGGCAGAAAAGGCCATACGTATGTGTGATGAAAACGATTTCTCTACCAACTAATTGACAAACTCAAGGGTTGCAATATGGCCCCAAGATCATTGTTTGATGGGGCAACAAATTCATGTTTTACGACATCAATTTTCTTCATCTACGTATCAGTTATCACACTTTGGATCCTTCCCATGTTTCACATCACAATTTAAACTTCCAAACATACACACTACATACGACAAACAAAGACTGCTTTCTCTTATTTTTGGTCGATCCCATCAATTTTATCTAAATGATATTAAATTTGTACATGTCGTGCATTCATAATTATCAGTTATAAGACTACTTATAAATTACTCGCCAACAAATAAATAAATTGTTGATAAGAAGTGGTGTATATGTATATTGGCATGAATTTTCAAATCATGTATAGTTCCCTCCACTCATTGTTTTGCACAAAATGAAATAGACAAGCACCAAATGTCAAAAGGTGTGGCAAATACTGCAAAAAGTTGTTCGCTTGGAGTCAACAAGATTGATCTACTTTTTCTTTGGCTAATGTATGTGATGCAAATATGGACCCCAATTTTCTCCTTTTTAACAAGAAAGAAAATTAAATTTTATTAAGTATTCTGTCTCAAAAAAAAAAAACCTTAAATACATAATTAATTACATCAAAAGCGTCTAATAATCAATTTTTTGTAAATTTTTTCTATTAATTGTACTACTAATAATCACATAAATTTAATTAACTTAAAGTAGGAATTACAAGTAATTAATGGGGATAATTAATTCAATTTTGGAATTTAGTCATCTTCTTGTATTATGATCAATCGTCAACTTGGGAAGAGAAGGGAAATTTTGTACACGGCGTGGCGAAATAGACAATAATATGATCTACAGCAAAATATTCATCTTTATAATCAATAATACTATATATTATATTTCACTCATTAAACGTTCGAGATGGAAATTTGAAAAAATACAAAAGAAATATATATTTATATTATCTTCAAAAATCGTACATATGTGATTGGAGAATTCTAAAAGAATTATTTTTATTTATAAAATATTATTTTAGTTTTTTTTTGGTATTATACACGTAACTGATTTGTATAATTACAAAAAATTTCCTTTGCATTTCTTCAAAAATCAAATAAATTAAAGTTTGATTCAGTACTTCACTCCTCAAATTCTCGAAACAAATATTGTTGTTCATAATCAATTAGTACTCCTAAAATAGTTAGGTATACAATTAAAGAAAGTACTCTAAGTAGTAACTTTATCGCATAATTTAGAGTCTTAATTACTTTTAGTCTCATTAGTTACAGTATTATCACTTTTGGTCCCACAGTACCTAATTTCTTATAGGCATTTAATGAAAAATGACGCGTATTTAGCACATAACTGTTAAACGACAAAAAGGTGCTATGGAATTAAAATAGAGAATTTTTAAAATTTATGAGATCAAAAGTGATAATTTTAAAATCAGTAAAATCAAATGTATTAAGACCCTAAATATTATTTCTCTTGTTCTTATAAAATGTTTCTACTAACCCTTTCATTTGCTCAAATGGAAAAATAAAATAAAATAAAAAAATCCACTAATACTACTTCTATTACTATTACTAATAATAATAATAATTATAAAAGTGAAGCATGGAAGGAATAGAAAAATTAGGTCCCAAGTAGGAATTAATAGTATTTGAGAAACCAAACACATGCTATTGCCGATTGCCTATTGCCTATTGCCCATTGCCATGCCAGCATTGGATCTGGTGGAGATGGAGAGTGCATTAATTGAGTGTCCACAAAGGATAAGAAGAAGAAGAAGAATTAGGTCTTTAATTATTAATTATTAGGGAAAGCTGAGGCGCCATCATTTTAGAGTTATGAATTTCAATTTTGTTTTATGTGTGAGATGTGTGTATATATTGAATAACAATTGTGTTGCTTCTATTGCAATAGTACGTGTTAGTTATATTTAGTGTATTTGATATTATTAATCAGAGTATGTTTGTTGTAACGGTTTTTATTAGATTTTGATATTCGACATGAATTATTGTAATCAATTTATTTCAATTAATAATAGTTCATCACTGTTACTTTAAAAAAAAAATCTAATTTTCAATTTTTCAAATAGGTATCAAAGTTAAGAAAAAAATGTCTATTTATATGTATTCTTATTGAAAATATATTAATTTAACATCGCAATTCAATATAAAGCACAATCTCATTACATAATTTAAATATATTCTTATTTCACACAAAAATCTACACGACCTATATTAAGGGTATGTTTCATTCTTATAAGGATAGTTTGATCAGAAAATAATTTATTTAATATGAAAAAAGTTAGTAATAAGTCAATCGTCGGAAAGTATGAATTTCCTTCCAACTTTGCTACTAATATCAGCGAATTTGATCAATTTTAATTAATGGATGAATCTATTTAGTTAAACGGAAATAAACTTTAGGAATAATATTTCAAATTATATGGGATCTGGGTAATTTTTCAGTAAACCTCATGGGGGAGATCAGTGTGAGTATCAATAACTTATCACAATTATATAAAAATTCATCTGGAAAATTGAAATCTGGAATTTGTTGAGTATCTAAACTTAATTGGCAAATTGGGATTCTGACAAGAAGTAGTGTATATGTGGGAGAAGGGAACAATCAAGATGAGGATGAGGATCACTGGACCAGGATCAAATGCTCCACCACTCCTCTTATCCATCACCGGGCGGGGGGGCGGTCACCCCAACGTACAACTCATTTGAAGCTGTATGATTAAGAAGCTGAAAACGAGTAGTACTTTGGCACAACGCAGAATTTGGGGTGGGTCCCAGAAAGGGCATTCACTGCCGAATTAGACAGGTGAGGTGGGTCCGGGGCCTCAGAATTGTACTCCCGATACCATCTCCTGTGACAAATCAGAGTAATCGAACGGGACAGCATAAAGAGAAAAGGGTGGGGTCTCCCACACTGGAACTCTATTTTTGATGCCATTTCAACTGATAAGACTAGACCAGACTACTATTGTACCAGAAATTGGTGTCCAGTGTCAACGCCGTTGATTTTCGGATAATCCCCCCCCCACCCCCACCCCATTTATTTTAGTTGTTAGCTTGTCTTTGTCACCTACTTTCTCTTTTCTTTTTCCTTTTTCCAAAAATTTCAATAAATAAAATTCTCCAGCTCTATTTAATTTAAATATCGAAAATTACATATTCTAATGTGGCATAAAACCATAAGGAGTATAGATTTGGTGATCAATACAAATTGATCATGATTGCACAACGATATACCACAGTTTTTAAATCATGATTATTTATAGTATAGAAAAAAATAATTTTTCTAATAGTGGAATTAGGTAAAATTACTAGATGATTTATGAAATTACGCAACAAATATCAAATATTTTACTAATTTCTTTTTCTCAAGTTAGAAAAATTAGGTCAGAATACACGTTTTCACTATAAAACAACGGAAAACTAATTATTTTAATTAAAATTCGTCGATACATTGCCTAATTTAATGACTGCAATTCCACTATCTAACACAACTAGAACTTGAACATAGTTTTTACTAGATCAAATATTACAATTCAGCCACCGCCGGATTAACGCTAATAATCACAAATACCAACAAACTATACATTTTTCAGGAAGGTCCAAATATGTGATAGTCAAGTGGAAAACTAGTGATTTAGTAACTAGATTAATGTGTCTAAGGTAAAGTTTTTAAAACCATATGCAGCATGCATGGTACACTCACTTTAAACACGACAAATAAATATATGAGAGATTCGTCAAGAATTAAAGTTAGGGTTTGAGAACCAAATGGTAAGCCCATATTTGAATCGATAGATTTGAATTTAAAAAAATGAAAAATTTTCAAATGATTTCAATATTAGAAAATTTTGAAATTCAATGGTATTTAAAAGAAATAATATTCTAATTTAGAATTGAATAGTTTAAATTGGACAATCTATTCCAAGATATTGTATAGTAATATTTGAACTGCAGTATCATGCAAGAAACTTTGAGGCATTGAGGCACATAGGATCCCACACACCTTGTACTACATACTCTTCAATGATACATTAATTGGGCACTTGTAATAGATCATTCCCCAAATGCTACCATCACTCTTAATGATGATGATGACTGCTTAACGTGCCATAAAGTGCCCTAAACTCTATAAAAACAAATTTTTGTGGGCTACAAATCTTATTTTTCTATTTTTTTCCACTTTCTTTTCTATCGCCCTTTCACTTGCGCAATCATACAAAAATTTCAGAATGAAGTTTCAAATGTAGATATTAAGAAAAGTTGTCGGTTATGTTTATAGGGTAGTATTAGGCACGATCAATAGAAAAAGAGTGCGATTATTTAATTCTGTATGAATTGTCGTATAAGTTTCGACCAATCGGGTAATTGATACCAAATACAGTAAGATACTTGACGACTACATCCACAACAATAAAAAAATAAAATAAAATAAAAACTTGGAAGTATGCAATTTGCCAAAACTATAGTGGTAGTAGATAATTAAGTGAGTAATGTTAGAAGAGTTAATGGATTGTGGGGGGGGGCGCTTTTGCAAAATGATCTGACTTTGTTATGAGGGAGTGAAATATTCTGTATTTGCAAACAAGTACACTTCACATGCATAGATTTGGCATCACACCAAAACCAATAATACTCTTCTATAAATGAATGAATACACAAATTTTGGGTGGGGTGGGGTGGGGAGGGTGGGGGGGAGTGGGGGGTAGGGCCACTTTTCATCAATCAATGGACCCAATGTCTTTCATGAAATTTGCACATTGACCCCCTCCCCCTCCCTCCATAATTTCCATCACACTCCACTTGGATTTACAGCAATGTCAATAATGTCCATCAATCAACAATTCTTGTACCTACGGATGTCCAAATATCATATAATGTGAATTATGTCATATCAACTTACTGTGAAAGTACTCATGACAAGTTCATGTTATGTAATTTTAGATTAAAATATGTTTTCTTTATTTATTTATAAAAAAAGATGAATAGAATTTTATAATTAATTCAAATATATTTTCTATATATGATAATTTCTTCCTGCATCACGTGGGAATCAACAAACAAAGAGTTCGAAAAAATGACAAGAATATTTATAGATATGATAATGTTTATACGATGTTTGATTTTATACTTTGAAACTATGGTTTCAAAATATTAAAATAAAATTATAAAATTTATATGATAGAGTTGAAGCAACAACATAATTTTATATAGTCGAATTGAACAAATTCTTCAAGATTTCTTGAAAGATTTAAAAATTATGTATTCTCAAATTCTTAATAACAAACTCTTCAAATTTATGTGGATAATTCTAAATATAAAAAATTTCAAATACTTTAATTTATAATTTAAATTATATTTTATTGAATATTAATGAATTTTAAATTATTCTCAAATTAATTTATATAAAATTATTTTTTAAAATCCTTCTCTCAAATTCAAATCCAAAATCTAGGACTAGAAGGCAAACAAACTGAATTTAGAGTTGAAAGGAGAATCAAGACATAAGGTTTGTAGCTACCGATGAAATTGAATCAACAAGAAAAGTAAAACAAAATGAGAAATGGGAGAGAAATGGGCAGAGAGATGGGCTATTTTTGTTCTTAAATCCCATTCTCTTTGATCTTATTTCTGTTTATAGACAATATATAAACATTTTCCATCAGATCAGCAAAACCAGCACCAGCATCCCCCCC